>NW_007730237.1:91528-103996 GCF_000696425.1 Galeopterus variegatus | reverse complement strand
AATGGTTCGAATAACATTGGGACTTCCCATCAGACACCATGGCAACCAGAAGACAGTGAAACAACAACGTTAAAGCGCTGAAAGAAAAACAAAACATAACTATAAAGGAAAAGTATATTTCAGGAATGAATGCAAAATATAGACATTTCTCCAATAAAGGCAAATTAAGAGAATTTATTGCCAGGAGACCTGCAGTATGAGAAGCGTTAAAGGCAGCTCTTCAGACTGAAGGGATGATACCAGAGGGGAACGTGGCTCTTCAGAGATATAAAACATTTTCTCTTAATTTCTTTAAAATACATGAGGTTTTTTTAAAGAAAAAATGTAATGCTGTCTTTGGGACTTTTAATGTATGAAGATGTAACACATATGGAGATTATAACATAAAGGGCAGCAGGGGAGGTGGTGGTAAGTGGACCTATATGGTTTGATGACATGGGTCCTACATTTTATGTAAAGTGGTACAATATAAACCCTAAATCGACTATGAGAAATGAAGGATATATATGTAGTATGCATATATATGTGCATATGTTGTATATTAATTCTAGAGTAACCATAAAAAAATAACTGCAAAGGAGTAGAGCTGAAAATCAATAGATGAATTGATTCTTCAATAGAAGCTAACAGCATGCCCCTCTGCCTGTGGATGGGGTGGGAGGATGTAACACGCCCAGCCCCTGTGTGCACCAAAGCCCAGTAGGGCCAGTTGGCAAATATGACAGCTGACTTGGGCTCTAGACAATCCTTTCCCAAGCCTTTGGGAGGAAAAGGGGAAAATAAAGACAGAGAAACAGGCTTTCTGGACATCACAAATGACCAAAGTCGAGCAGCGGGTCCTGCACACTGTGGGGCCACACAGGGAGTCTTGGTGTCCTGAGCACTGGACTCAGTCTGGAGACCCAGATTGCAGGGCAGAAGCTGCCATTACAATAACAAGCTATGTGACTTGAGTAACTCATTCGACCACTCTGGGCCTTAGATCTCTTGTCTACAAAGTGAGGGGGGTGGATTTACAGCAAATTCTTAGAAATTGCATTTCTGAGGGGAAGGGACAATTGGGCATCCACTTATACATCTGTATTGCAAATGTTGACTCCTTTGTGCTCAGGATGAGGCACCAGTCTATCTTCTCCCAAGTAAAGCACATTTGCACCCACTGTTTTGATTCCTATCTTTATCCTAATGACTCTTAAATATACCTTCATTTGGACTTCTCCATGTTTCAGACGCATATGTCCGGCAGCTCTACTTAGATATCCTACAGACATATGGAAATCAAAATGTTCTGAACAAGTGCCTCTCAAAATTTTGTAGGTATCAAAATGACTGGAGGAATCTTAGTGACAGTGCAAAGGCCCTGACCCCGTACTACTTCAACGAGCCAGTGCTTCTGTGCTTTTTAGTAGCTCTTTAGGTAAATCCGATGCCCACCAAAATTCAAGAGAAACTCTGTTCTAAACTAAATTCACAATCCATTCCCAACCTTTCTACTGCTTTGGCCAATTCCTTTCCAGCATCCTCACTCTCAGAGGACGGAGCCATCTCTCACCCAGAGGCACAGGTAGGTCCTCAGTATCAACCTCTGTCACCCTCACCCCTAAGTGCCATCTGCCACCAAGTCCCTCCATGCTACCCTCTGCACCCTCTGGGCTGCATTCACTGCATCCCACCCTGCTTCAGCTATGGCCTCTTCCACCCATCCTCCATGCTGCAGCCAGGGTAAATTTTAAAAAACACATTTTATTTTGAGACTGTTTCAAATCTCTATAAAAGCTGCAAGAACACTACAAAGAATGCCTGTATACTCTTCACCAGACACCCTATTCCAACTCAACAATTGCCCCAGAAATGTCCTGTTAAGGATCACGTGTCATATGCACTTATCATGCCTGTCAATCTGGAACAGTTTCTCAGTCTCCTCCACTTTCACAAACTTGACATTTTTTAAAATAACATAGGCCACGCACTTAATAGAATGCAACTCAATTTTAGTTAGTCTGATGTTTTCTCATGGTGAAACCCAGACTATTCCTTCTGAACACTGCAAATGCTATCTACTTTTCATTGAATCCTACACATGGCATGCAATGTCTGTGTGTCCTCTTATTGGTTGTGTGAACTTTAATCACTTGATTCCGATGGTGTTTGCCAAACTTCTCCTCTTTAAAGTCATCTTCTCCTACTCTGTAATAAATAAATATTTTGGGGGGAGAGACTTTGAATCTACGTAAAATCCTGTTCCTCTCCTCATGTTCACCCCGTTTTAGCATCCATCGATGATTCTTATCTGAATTAACTATTAATCTGATGATTGCCAAATAGTGAGTTTCTAATAACATCATTCTTTCTACTATAGGGACAAGCTTTCTCTTATTTCCATTTATTTATTCATTTATATTCATATCAGTGTGAACTCAATAGTCCTTACCTTATTCAATAGGTTATAATCTGTGACTATCATTATGTAGTTTGAGGCTCAATTTACCCCAGATTTGGACATTGGAAAGTCCTTCAAGCTGGGCATGTGTTCTTTTGACATGTCCCCATAATTCTTTGAGTATTACTTACTTTTATGGCACAAAAAGATGTGCTGAGCTCATCTCATATTTCCTCTGCCCAGGCCCTGGAAGGAGCCATTTCTCTAATGAGTCCTGGTTGCTTTTAGTGGAGTATATAGAAGATCTGAGTGCTAGGTGTACTCTTTGCTAGATGGATGTCATTGCTTCAAGGCACTCTCAGCCTATATTTATGTCTCTTTCTTTATATATTTAAAACCATAATTTCACACCAAAATCTCCAATTTTACTTCAACACTATACAATTCATTTTAGCTTTTTTACTTTCCATATTTGTATCTTCTTCTCCAATAGCTCCTGTTGTCTCCAATATATTTCTCAATCTCCCTGTGTATGGTTAGTCTCCCAATCCGGCTGGGCTGGCAGTTCCCTCACACATAGATCTGGCTCCCTGCTAGGGCTTGCCTCCCTTGCTCAGGACATCTAATTTGGTTGGCTTTGCCAAATGGCTTCTGGTGAAAGAAGAAAGCAAGCAAGCCAAGGAAGGTGTGTTGTTGCTGTTGTTTCAAAGAAGGGAAGTGAAGAGATTGGAAGGAAAAGACAAGAGAAAAGCCAGATTACTTTTCTAGAATGCAAATCCATCACCTTTGGGTTGTGTGTGTTCATTTGCATTCAGACACACACACACACACACACACACACACGCAACCCTTGAATGATTTCCCATTGCTCTAAGGCTGTAAATTCCATCACAAGAGTCTGAGAATCACAAGAGTCTGAGAGATCCTACACGATGTAACTGCTACTGATCTTCTTGGGCACTTTCCCCCTCGTTCTCCAAATGCCAAGCACAGGGGTCCCTTCTCAGTTCTATTCCATCTTCCTTCTTGCCACAGGTCCTTTGTATGTGCTGCTTCTCTGCCTCTGTGATCTAACCTGCCCTGTTCATTTGGGGCAGAATGCTAAGAACTGAATGTGTGCCCCCCAAATTCATACTTTGAAGCCCTAATCCCCAATGTTACATTATTTGTGGGTAGGGCCTTTGGGAGGTGATTACAGTTAGATTATGTCATGAGGGTGGAGACCCCATGATGGAATTGATGCCCATATAAAAAGAAGAGACAGAAGATTTTTTTCTCTGTCTCTCTTCCTGCACACACCAAGAAAAGGGCATGTGATGACATAACCAGGAAGAGGGCCCTCACCAAGAACCCAGCCGTGATGAGACCTTGATCATGAACTTCCAGCCTCCAGAAATGTGAGAAATAAGCTGATGTGTAAGCCAATCTATGGTATTTCATTACAGCAGTCCAAGCTGATTAAGATAGTGACCTATTCTTCAAATCCCTGCTGGAGCACCATCCCCTCCTCTGCAAGCCCTCCTTAATTCCCTTAGACACCATCAGGCTATTTTGTCATTTACTATTTTACTCATGTTCTTACAGAACACAGTGGCCCTTATTTCAGCTCGTAATTACGCACTCATTTGGGCCTGTGTATGATTAATGCTACCAGTCCTCACTAAACTGTGAGCAGTGTAAGAGCAGTAATGATGTCTCTTTTTGATCATGATTGTGTCCCCAGCTCATGGCCCAGCATTGGCACATAGTAGATACTCAATAAATATATGTCGTGAGAATAAACTGTATTTTTAGAAACACAAATTGTTTAGTCAGCAAACATATAATTTTTTCTCTTTTGAATAAAAGGCAAAACGTGGAGAAATAATATAATAAATATGGCAAGGTGGGTGACCATATGACTGTACAGAATCCTGAAAACTCTCAGGTGTAGGAGTATATAAGCTTTGTCATCTAGAAGAAACACTTATAAAGTCACAAGAAATGATCTATATAATGCATACAGGAAAATAATGTGAGAAAGCTTTTACCTGAGAAACTTGATGTAAGGTATACACAAATGGTAAACAGTTGACCCTTGAACAATGCAGAGTTTAGGGGTACTAACCATCCTCGCAGTTGAAAATCCATGCATAACTTTTGACTCCCCCAAAACTTAGCTACTTAACTGCTACTTAAGTGCTTTGCAGCCACATGGTGCACTGAGTCTGGGGGTGACAGGTGTGTGTGTGTGACTTAGTTGGTACTTAACTACTTAACTGCTAATAGCCTCCTGTTGGGCAGGTTACTTAGTTGTTTGGTTAGGTATGTCATACCTAACCAAATATATTTTTCAAACATATTTACTGAAAAAAATCCTCGTATAAGTGGATCCACGCAGTTCAAACCCACGTTGTTCAAATGTTTGCTGTATTTGGTTCACATCATTTTTTAGGTGATTCAGGATGATCAAAATGTTAGTCCTTCCAAAGACAGAATGGAGTTCCATTCAGAATCCAAGTGTGAGCATATATGTGCATATCTAGACCTGGACTGGGTGATTTTAAATTGCTCTTGAAAAAAAAAAGATATTTGAGAACAGCCAAGGAAATTGGTTTTTGTGCTTTTTTTTTCTTTTTTTAAGAAAAAGAATGAAGGATAACTTGCTTTACTCAAACAGTAAGACTTTTACTAAAATTATTATAACCTGAATAATACATATAGTAAAACTCTCACTGAAGTTATAATAACCAGAACAATATGGTTGAGCACAGGAATAAACAGATCAATGGAGCAGAACTGAGAATCAAACATAGTTCATATAAAGAACTAAACATGTCAAGGATGACATATGGTTCAATAAAAAATAAATTATATATTTAATTAGAGGTGTTGGCATAATTGTCTGTTCACCTGGACTAAACAGGGTAGGAATATACTTCCCAATACATATTCAAAAATAAATTCCAGAATATCCCTGGTGTCTATCAAGAAGATAATAAATAGATGAACAATAAATTCAGCAATAAATAGGAACAAACTCCTGCTGCACACAACATGAATGTATCTCTCGAACATAATGCAAAGTGAAAACAACCAGACACAAAAGAGCATATACTGTATGATTCCACTTATATAAAGTTCTAAATATGAAGTTCTAAAACAAATCTATGATTAAAAAAATAAAAACAGTGGTTGCCTGTGGGTAGGATTGACTGAGAAGGAACATGAGGGAGCTTCCTGGTGTGATGGCTGTGTTCTATACCGTGTTGGGAGTTTGGGTTATGAAGTTGTACGCATTTGTTAAAACTCTATAAATGTACACTTAAGACTTGTAAATTTCATTACATGCAAAAAGTTCTTTAACAACAACAACAAAAAAACTCCACTGTAAACAAATATTTAACTCCAGTGAAAGACATGTATGCTAAAGCGTTAAGGGGTGATATGTACTAATGCCTGCAACCTACTTGGAAATGCATCAATAAAGGAAGAGGTTACGCTGGATGGACAGAAGGAGAACAGAAGGTATAAGATAAAGTGGATATAGAAAGATGTTAATTCTAGAATCTAGGTGGTGGAGATATGGCTCTTCTCTGTCAAATCCTACCAAACTCTCTGTATGCTTGAAATTTTTCAAAATAAAATATTGGGAAAAATAAATAAATTTCAGGTATACTAAATATTTAAATATAGAACAAAAATCTCCTAATAAAATAGTACAGAAAAGTTTAAGAAACATTTTATAACTTTTGAGTGATGAAAAATTTTAAAACAAACCAGGAAATCCAAAGAGACATAGAGGAAAAGATAGATATTTTTGACTTCATATATATTAACCACTTTGTAAGCCAAAGGATATCATAAACAATAACAAAAGAAGGGGGGAAACTAATTATATAATATATTGCAGAAAAAGTGTCATCACCCCTAATATGAAGAGAATTCCTATAAGTTTTAAGAAATCAACAAACAACCCGATAGAAAAATAGGTAAAGACATGTACAGGCAGATAACAGAAGAGGAAACATGGATCCCAGTAACTGCGTGAAAGACATTAATATTTCTAGCAATCGATTGAAAATGCAAATTAAAACAAAATGGATTAGCAAATTTCTAAAGACTGAGCATCTCCAGCACTGGTGAGGATACTGGAAGATGGACAACATACATTCCTGGTGAAGTGTGAATGTTTACAAACTTTTGGAAACACAATCTGGCAATAAGAATGTCCAAGAGACACAGAAAAACGCAGAAAAATAGGCACAGTATGATCCTGATTTTACAGAATAAAAATATCTAAATTTTTAAACGAAAAGGAAAATGTGGAAGGTGACACACTTAACTGTTGGAATTGATACCTTGGGGCAGGGGTAGGTCACATTTTTTTTTATAGTCCATGAGCTAAAAATGATTTTATAACTTTGTAAAGGATTACGTTGCAAATGGTTATATAATCATCTATGTATATCCTCTATTTTAACTCTTGGCCAACAAAGCCTAAAATATTTACCAGATGGCCCTTTAAGAAGAAGTTTACTGACCCCTGCCTCAGAGGAATTGTAGTTTATTAGTTATTCTTTTCCTTTCACTTCTCTGCCTAGTTTTTATTTGTACAATATTCATGTATTACTTTTGCAAATTTAAAGAAGATAGATAGGTAGGTAGATCAATCACTCTGGGTGCTGTTGAGAATGGACGTCAGGAGACAAGAAGAAACCGGGGACCCTATTTGGGAAGCCATTGGAACAATCCAGGGGAAAGAGAATGGTGCTCTGGAATGGGTGGTGGCAGGAGAGATGGAAAGAGAGGGATAGATTTAATAGGAGCCTATAGGAGTTGCTGAAGGACTGGACATGGATGGGGAGGTACAGGGAGAAATCAGGCATGATTCCTAGGTTTCGGTCTGCCCTTGAGTGCTGACAACTACAGAGATGGAGAGACTGGGGAGGGGATATTGGAGAGTATATCAAGAGCCCTATTTAGGACTTGTTAAAGTTCTAAATGGAATTGTGTGAACTAGGCAGCTGGATACGGATGATTAGAGCTGCTCAGGGTGTGGAGGGGGAGGCTGAGCAGGAAATACAAACTTAAGAGTACTTTTCATGTAGATGGTACTTAAAGCTCTCTGGAGGCAATGTAGAGGGAAAAAAGGAGACTGAGCCTACCTGGTGACGCAGTGCCCAACCCAACTGGGGCCTGAAAGCCTAGGCATGCCGGAGCTTGCTGCCTGACAACAGAGGTCTCTGGAGCTACTGGCCACCTGTTTGGATTCCCCTAAATCATCTGTTCCAACATTTCCTTTTTCCACTGGCTGAGGAACACCATGGCTTCAAGGTAGGCACTGACCCCTCCTCACAGCCTATGCAAATGCTTTCCTGGACAACGGGCTGCTGTTGTTTCTCCTGGAGAGACAGTCCCCCAGCATCTGGCTCCCCAGTGGAGAGATCAGTTCAGGTCCCAGTCCCTCCCAGTATGTCCTGCCACGGATCCTCAGTGATGTTCTCCCACTTTTTATTCATGTCATGCTTTTAGTTGTGGATACCAAAAGGACTCACCAAGGAGCTGGTGTAGGTGGGGTCTGAGGTGTCATCCTGGAGGTAGCGGGAGAGGCCAAAGTCGGACACCTTGCACACCAGGTTACTGTTGACCAGAATGTTCCTAGCAGCCAGGTCCCGGTGCACATAATTCATCTCGGCCAGGTACTTCATGCCAGCCGCGATGCCCCTGAGCATACCCACCAGCTGGATCACTGTGAACTGCCCATCATTTTGCTGTCATGAGACATAGAGACATCAGGATCAGTTGTTACACAGGAGCCGAGGTGCCATGGTCCCACTGCTTGTCGGCCTCTGTCTGTACCGGGTCAAGCTGCTCCTGTGCTCTCCGCCCCTCAACCCCATCTCTCTCCTTGAGCACTCTGCTCTCTTCTCCTTGCCAAGCCCTGTTGATTTCATCTCCAAATTACATCTCAAACCCATCTACTCCTCTCCATCTCCACTGCCACCATTCCATCCAAGTCATCGTCATCCATCACCTAGAACAGCTGCCCTGCACCTGCCCCCGCTACAATCCATTCTCTCCAAGGCAGCCAGAGCCATCTTTTTAAGACATAAATCAGGCCACATCACTCTTTGGCTTACAGCTCTCTAATAGCCTCCCAGTGCATTAAGGGAAATCTCCAAACTCCTTAGCGTGGCCCATAAGGCCCCACGGGATCAGCTACTGCCCCACCTTAGGCCACCGTACCCTTCACTTCTGTGCTAAAGCTACAGTGACTGGCGACCTTTCAGTTCTTCCCAAGACAAGCTCTTCCCGCCTTGTGCCATGTCCTCTGTCTTCCCTCACAATTGACACCTACTTGCCCTTCAGGTCTCTGCTTAAATGTCATTTCCTTAGAGAGCACATCCCTGTAACTACTCCCCGCCCCCAAATATGATTAGCACTTTCTGACTACCATCTTTCAGTGCATGCTCTTAGTTTTCTTCTTAGCACATATCACAAGTTTTAATAATGTGTGCCTGTGTGTGTGTCTGTCTCTGATGCTTGACTCTAAGCTCTCTGAGATGAGAACCCCATCTCTTGTGGTCACCATAGTATTATCAGTTTTACATATTACAATATTAACATAGATAGAAAGAAATTCAATAAACATAAGATGAAGGAATGACTGGTACATATCTTCCTTTTTCTAAAATTAAATATTGAAGGCACCTCCTTTGAGTAGTTCCAGTGCTCTCAGCTTCTACACTGGGATACCCACACCTACCTCATAGGGATCGGTGGGGCAGGGGGAGCTCACGCACAGTGTTGGGCACATGGGACCGTGTAGTGAATGGGAGCAGGTGCTGCTCCTCCTCATGCCAGCCGGCAGTGCTGCCCTCTGTCCAGTCACTGGTGGGCTCACAGTTTCTTGGGTGGATGAACCTCCCTGGTTAGAAGAGCTCCTGGGTCTTGTTCCTGCACACACTGGTTAAATCAGCAGACCCTGGCCCATGCTGCCAAGAACGTATTTTCCCATCTAGTCTAGCCCCAGCTGCTCCCCAAAGGGTCCTGAGCTGTGTTCTATAAGTAGAGCACTCCCACTCATCGGAATGCTCTGATTGAGGGAGAGGTAGAAGGAGGCCGGACACCCAGGGTCTAGTCCAGTTACTGCTGAGCACAGGCACTGGACAAGGTAGCCACAGACTCTGCCCCAGAGTCCTCATGTGAAATGCAGGAAGCATAAACAAGGCAGTAAGCTCCCCTTAGCTGAGCATCTACTGTATGCTCAATGCTCCCCTGCACATTATCTCACGTAAACACATATGAGACATGTCATATATGTATGTGCTCCTGCAAAAGCATTTTCCATGCAAAAATAAGTTTTTAAAAAAGAAAAGACCTGTTCTGAAAATACCCTGTTTATTAGAGAAAACACTTACAGTCAAGAAGTGTAACAATGCCAGCATGAACTGTTGAAGACTGCTTCTCATGCAAGATTGCATCTTGGATCCATGTTCCAGGGGTTAGGCCCCCTGAATTAGAGAAAACACTTACAGTCAAGAAGTGTAACAATGCCAGCATGAACTGTTGAAGACTGCTTCTCATGCAAGATTGCATCTTGGATCCATGTTCCAGGGGTTAGGCCCCCTGATCAATTTAGAGAGTGGAGGGAATGAACACTCCCCCTCCTTCCTGAGACCCCCACCAGAGGGAGGGCCCCAAACACACTGGGTTTGACACATTCCAAGTTCCACGCTATTTCTAACTCAAACCTTAATCACCTCCCAATCTGCCCAGGAGATTGGATGGATGCTTTTCTCATAGCATTTTCATCTCAGCAACTCCAAAAGAAAGTGCAGAGCTGCTTTTGGGAGACTCAGACTGGTTTCCGGCACATGCTGCCCATCTGTGAGAGCTGGATGTGCAGTGAGGGATGTGAATCCTTCTTCTCACTAATGCACTTCAGTCAACACCTTCTCAAGAAGTCGGCCAGGCTGTTGCAGCACAGGTGCTTTCTGCAAGTAGGTCTCTGGGGATTTGCCTTCTCAAAACGTTGTCACCCGACTTCTGTCTATTACAAAAATGTATCACAGCCACAAGTCACATGCGTTGTATTTTTCCAATTCAGTTTGCTATTTCCTCTCTGTAAGTGTAGACAATAATGTGGCTAAAAATGAACATGTCCCTAAAGAAGCCAAGGGTTGGGGGAGGGCACTTGCATTGGTCCATTTTTGTGTTGCTATAATAGAATACCTGAAACTGGGTGATTTATAAAGAAAAATGAAATTTATTGCTTACAGTTTCTGAGGCTGAGATGTCCAAAGACCATCTGGTGGTGATGACAGTGACCCAGGGGTCTCACATTGCAAGATGGTGGAAGCAGAGAGAGCAGAGAGAAAGACAGACTCTTCTCTTCTTTTAAAGCCCTGAGAACCACACCGTTTTTAATCCATTTACTACTGCGTGGTCCTACAATCCAATCACCTCTTCAAGGCTCCACCTTTCAATTACCATAATAGGATTTCCCACCCTCTTAACAGTCACAGAGGGGGCTAAGTTTCTAATACATAAAACTTGAGAGACAATTCAAGCTTCAGGGAGTTTGGGGAGCACATAATTTAATCCACTACAGCCCTGGTGGTGGCTGTGAACAACTTTGAGAGGAGTGAGGCTGAAAGAGCATCATCCAGTGATGTGTCTGATGTATCTACATTTCTGATTTACACATTTGAGTCTTCCTAGAGCTGCTTTATTAGCCAATCTGTTTTAAAATTTAGATCAGTCATCCCTACAGTTTCTGGGGTCAACAAAAGCTAAGAAGTGGTTAAAGGTCCAGGTTTTGGAGCCAGATGGACCCAGTATGGATCCAGGCTACTGCTCACTGGCTGTGTGAGCTTGGGCGAGCTGTTTAACTTCCAGAGCAGTGATTTCTGCAACTGTAAAGTGAGAACATAGCGCCCATTCTTCAGAGGGCATTGACAAGGTTACACGAGATAACACATCTGAAAAGGTCAAGCTTGGTGCCCTGTGGACACTAAGATGGCAGCACTGATCACTGCTACTATCAGCAAAGCTGTAATGTCTCACAGATCAGCTCTCCCTGTGCCTCAGGTGTGCATGGCGAGAGAGACTGGGAACACCTAGGGCCAGAACTCTGGGTTCCTCATGGCTTGCTGGGTGTGTGGGAGAGACACCCTGGGATTGCTGCCCTTGGAGAACCCAGCTCACTTTGCATTCCGAGATCAACGGGTAATGGGTAGGCATCATACTTGTCCCCCCACCCAACTGTAGTAGTGGATGATTGGGACCTAATAATGCAGTCCTGATGTTTGGCTCAACTAATCAAACATTGATTTCTTCCATGACTTGACTCTTGAATGGCAAGTCATATTTCACAGAATATGATTTGATCCTCCAAACTGGTCCTGTGCAGTAGGCAAGGCAGGCAATATTATATTGTTTTCATAGACAAGATAAAGGAGGCCTAGAAAGTTTATGTGATCAGCCTTAAATCACTCTGTGTGGTTTTGAGTTATAACAGTAATCTAAGTCTGCAGCGGCAAATTGCTTCTCCACCGATGTTCCATCTCTACTCAACTGGCGATGGCTGCCTCAAAAGCTGTGTGGAAATGAAGGCTGTGCAGAAGCTTTTCAGAGAGAAGAGCCATGACTGATTAGTGATGCTACTCTTATCTGGGTCTTCTAACTCCTGTCCAGTGCCTTTTCCAGTGGAATGTGTTGACTCTGCAATGGGCAATGCATTTTCTTTAGGATCTGCAGAAGAACCACACATCACAATAGGCAGAGTCATGCCTGCTGAATTCACGCTCTTGGTAAAACCTAAAGATGTAAACATATTAAGATTTTCTGACATGCTTAACAACTGTTTCAGAGAGAAGAGCCATGACTGATTAGTGATGCTACTCTTATCTGGGTCTTCTAACTCCTGTCCAGTGCCTTTTCCAGTGGAATATGTTGACTCTGCAGTGGGCAATGCATTTTCTTTAGGATCTGCAGAAGAACCACACATCACAATAGGCAGAGTCATGCCTGCTGAATTCATGCTCTTGGTAAAACCTAAAGATGTAAACATATTAAGATTTTCTGACATGCTTAACAACTGT
>NW_007730237.1:89725-91147 GCF_000696425.1 Galeopterus variegatus | reverse complement strand
GCTCTTGGTAAAACCTAAAGATGTAAACATATTAAGATTTTCTGACATGCTTAACAACTGTTTTATGCTCAGTTCATTGCCCCAAGAAGAACTTCCAGAAATATGAACAGCAGCTTACAAAAATAAGCAAGGCAGAAAAAACAAACATTTCTTAGTGACTTTGAAAGAAACTGGCTCCATGCTGAGCACATGGTAAAAGCACAGTACAGAGAAGAAATACAGGCCTAGGTGAAGTGATTTAAACTTTCTTCTTTTCATGAAGTGCTTTCTGCTGAAATTGCTTTTCTGCCAATGCATGCAAGCCACTTGCTGGCCCTTATATTAGACAGGAAGGATTTTGGTATTTCAACTTTCATTGACAAATCCACTTCAGGAAATGAAACCCTTATTTGATTTGTTTGGAGAGAATGAATCATAGATTTTTCTTTAACTGAAAGGGACCTTTCAAGCTCATCTAGCTCAATGCCTTTAGCTTATAGATCGGGAAATTGAGTTAACAGATTTGCTCAAGGCCACAGGGTGACTCATAGCAGAAGCCAAAGCAGAACCTCATTCTCAGGACTTTCAATCTGGTGGTCTCTTCATGACATCTGGGTTGCTGTTCTCTAGCTTCAGTCCATGAGTGAGCTTCCCTGATGAGAAATGTCCCTGTCTGACATGATTCAGTGACTTCCAAGAGTCTTCTAGTTTCCACTATCTGTGAATGAACCAGCAGCAACCATGGGGCCAAGCTTTAGGCAAGAAGGCCTTGTGGAGTGCGTCGACCTTAGCTAGGGCATGGGACATTGATCCGGGCTTCAGGAATTGTTCCTAAGATTAGGGAAGAACCATCAGTTTGAATCCCTTGGATTTGAATGCCAAGAAGGAAATATTTAATTATGGATTTGTATGCTATATAATCCACCCCTCAGTCCTTACAAAAATTGACCATAATAAACCTCCTACTGAATGTGTGGTTAAAGAGTAATGGTGTTGCCAATCCTTCTAGAATGTGAGGGATTGTAAGTCCCACAATGGGAGAGAAACAGTGAGTGGACTGTGAGAAGCTGTGTCCTACATGCTGCCTGGATCCCTGAAGTCCAGAGCCTGATCCAGGCACTGACCCAGGGCTAGAGCTGTGGTCACTCTCCAAAGATGCTACGTCCAATGGGAAAGGAGGAGTTGGAGGGGAGGAAACAGCTGCACAGATGGACTAACGCTTTTCCTTTCTTCTCTGAATGGTGATCCTAAAATCATCCTACTTCCCAGAAGATGGACCCTGTAGAACTAAACTGATGACCTATTTTTCGATTTTATCAAGCAGCAGATACATCAGTTAATGCTGCTGTGCTCCAGGGTTGGGTAGCGAGGCTGGAATTAGATTTATAGATTACCTGCCTCCAGCCGTGCGAGGCGTCTGCAACGCTTCGTTTCCCCTCCCGC
>NW_007730237.1:84060-89610 GCF_000696425.1 Galeopterus variegatus | reverse complement strand
GTGGTCACTCTCCAAAGATGCTACGTCCAATGGGAAAGGAGGAGTTGGAGGGGAGGAAACAGCTGCACAGATGGACTAACGCTTTTCCTTTCTTCTCTGAATGGTGATCCTAAAATCATCCTACTTCCCAGAAGATGGACCCTGTAGAACTAAACTGATGACCTATTTTTCGATTTTATCAAGCAGCAGATACATCAGTTAATGCTGCTGTGCTCCAGGGTTGGGTAGCGAGGCTGGAATTAGATTTATAGATTACCTGCCTCCAGCCGTGCGAGGCGTCTGCAACGCTTCGTTTCCCCTCCCGCCCCGGCACTGCCTGCTCTCGCCGCGCCCTTCCTGCCATGCCTCCCTCTGTCCTGTGCTCCTCTCTGCCCCCAGCTTTCCTCCCACTGTGAGCTGGGCCTCATCATCATGAAAAACGCAGGCATCCTGGGCCCCAAATGGAAATAGGCCCTGAGAGGAGCAGGTGTGGGGCTTTGATTTCCCACAGGCTCCTGAGAATGAATCTCCCTGTTCCTCTGCATGTTGCAGGGGCAGAGTCTGATCACAGTCCCCTAATCATGTGGTGACTTTCTGTGAAGTATAGTCAGGTGACATGTAGGAAATAAATGACTCCTGAAAGGGTCTTGAGGCTGGTTCCAGAAAATACTTTTTCTTCTAACATTGCCTTCTATTCACATTTATTTGATTGTCCTCAGGAGATCTCTGATCACAAATGAATGTCCCCAGGAAGGCATAGGCCATGCCTTGCTCTGACATGAGAGGGTGGCTACAAGGACAGTGAACAAGAGATCATGTACACACAGGATGACTAGATCTCTCCTGCCACTCCCTAATGGTTTTGTTCCAGAAATACTTATTCATGTTTTTCATTCAACCAGCATTTACCAGGTGCTCACCATGCTAGGTACTGGTGTTTCAAAACACAAGGCATAACCCATACCCTCAAGGAGTACATGGGCCCCATGGTCTACATCAGTTGTCTGCCACCCCCACACTGGAGAAACAAAAGCCACGACTGCCTAATGACCACACTAGGTGAAATGCATGTGCTTGCTTGGCAAAGGCAGCTTCAGTACTGAGCAAAATGCAGTATTCTCATCGTGTCCCCTGGCTCCCTTTACACACTGCAGCCCCTGTGCTCTGAATGCTGGAGCCACCACGCAGCTGCTGCTAGATTAGCAAACAGGTCCACACTTACTTTGGCCTTCATATACCACGTTCCGCTATTCCGTCAGCCTACCCGCCTGCTCCCCTGCCTGTCTAGCAAATTCCTCATTCTCCAGTATCAGTACATTCTCCCTCCTCTTTGAAGCCTTCCCTGGTTTCCCCAGGAAGGTTTAGGTTCTTCTTCACTTACAGTACCTCTGTACTCCACTCATGGAAGTATAATATAATATAATACGATATGATACGATACGATACGATACAATACAATACAATATAATATAATGTAATGTAATATAATATGGGCAGATGACTGCTAGTAGTTTTGGGCACTCAGATCCTCAGGGGCAGGGACTACATCTGTGGCAGGTGGCATTCTCTAAGATGGGCATAACAATATGTCCCATCTCTTATGTATAAGAAGACATTGGGTGGCTTTCTCCCCATCAACATGTAGAGCCTGTTTTCTCCCCTTGAATCTGGGTTGGCCTGTTCCTATGGTGAAGGGACACCATGTGAGCTCTGAGGCTAGGTCACAAAAGTGATACAGTTTCCCCTTTCTCCTCTTGGGATTCTTGTTCTTGGGACCCAGATTGCTTTAAGGAAGCCCAAGCAGGCACCAGATGACCCCAACATCAACAGCCTGACACAGGAGTGAATGAGCCTTCAGACTATTCCTCTGTCCTTGAGCCACTTCAGCTGACTCCACATGGAACAGAGATGTCCCTACCAAAGCCTGCCCAAACTACAGATTCATGAGCAGAGTAAATGGCTGTTGTTGTTGTACACTAAAGTATTGGGGTGATTTGTACACAGCTTTGGAACAAAGTTTCCTTCATTTCTATAGGCCCAAAGCCCAGCACAGGCCCTGGCCAGAGCAGTCACCCTATCAGTGTGTCAACAACCAACTGTACGAATGGTTCTTTGATCTGCAGCCAGAGTCACTGTTCAGGAGCTTTGGTGATGTGGGTAGCCCAGTACTGGGTATCACCCTGAAGTCCTTACTCAGAAGGCTTTGTCCTATTCCTTGATGCTGCCCATTGGACCCTCTGGTCTCAGGCTTCTCAGCTGCCCCCAGCTGAGCCTCTTGGTCTGAAGCAGGTCCTGTTCCCTAGCCTGTGCTCAGTCACATCCACTCCCCAGACATTAGCACCTTGGCCGTTTTTACTCGCCCCTCATCTAAGTGGCTCTGTGATATCCCATAGAAATAAAAGTCATTGCACTGTGAGCCTGGCTCCTTTTGGGGCATGTTCTGACGATGACCTTTTACAAGTCTGCCAGCCAAACAACCTTCAGGTACTGCTCCCTGCTGCAGGTTGATTGGGAGTCTTCATCAACCCTGGAAAAGACTTGTGGATGCTTATGACACAGTCTTCCCTTCCCTGCCCAGAAGTGCCTCCTCAGAGGGTAGGTGACCTGAGTTTCAGAAAAGGACAGCCCATCTTATCTCTGAACCCACAAATGAAAAGAGCCAGCAGGGAGGGCGGCTGTCCTGGCGAAAGGCAGAAACGGCTGTGGGCCACGTATGCAGGGATCACATGGCTGTGCAGTGGTGGAAGTCACTGCGATCTCTGTGATTCATGCAGATGCCAGTGGCCATTCTTCACCCCCTGTATTCATGTCATTGACCCAACACACATTTTTCAAGGTCCTACTCCACACCATCTCCTTCTGAGGTGTCCATAAGAGCTGCTTCATTTTCTCCTTTTGGCAACAAATCTCTGCTAACATCTCCAATGCCCACCCGCATGGGATCAGGAGATCCCTGAAAGTTATCCTCCCGAGACCCTTCTCCCCAGCCACCCTTCACCTGCGTCCAACAGTGCTAACATCACCCACGCCCCTTAGCTGCTCTTACCCTGAGGAAAGAATCCAAAGCACCATTCTCCATGAACTCTGTGATGATCATGACGGGTCGACTCTTGGTGACCACGCCCTCCAGGCGAATGATGTTGGGGTGGTCAAACTGGCCCATGATGCTCGCCTCACTCAGAAAGTCCCGACGCTGCTTTTCCGAGTACCCAGCCTTCAGCGTCTTGATGGCCACGTAGATTTCCCTCTTGCCCGGCAGCTTCAAACGCCCTTTGTACACCTCTCCAAACTCTCCTGCAACAGCAAGCATGCATTATTATCCTCTTCCTTCTCAATCTGTGGCCACAGGGGAAAACATCTTCCCAAGAACAATGGTGCTCAAGGTGCAGAAATGGGACTCGTGCTCTGTCACTGAAACTGGGATGTCATGGTTGTAATCGGTTCACGGCAAATGCGAAGGGAATATTAAAATGTGTTCCGTATCTCAGTTCTCAGAAACAGTTAGGGGAACTAAAGTGGAATTTCAGAATACATACAAGTTTGTTTTTCCCCATGTTTAGCTTTTCATGTGTGTCCCAGCTGAATAATTGAACTGAAATGGCCAGTTTTACGTTGGCAGAGTCATAATTCATTTTTAGTAGAGCCTGGCATGAGGACATCCAGGAGACAGGGGATATGTTCAGGGTCTTTGGCCCTCTGAATGAGATGTGCACTGTTCATGTTCCATCATTGCTGTGAAAGCATTTGTATCTATTGGGTCACCCAGAAAGCAGACAGTGAGGAGTTAGGAAGAAAAGAGGTTTATTCGTGAAAGATAAAAGTGGAAGAAAGCAGGATTGGGCAGGGAGAGCACCAGATCATGACGCAGATCTCACAAAGTCTCAGCCAACCCAATGGGGAGCTGTGGGGCAAAGAGCTCCCATTGCAGAAACAGCCAGGCCCTAACACCACCACCATGCTCAGAAACTGGCTGGGGGCTGCCAGGAAGAGCAGGGCTTCTGCAGGAAAGCTGAGGCCACCCCTGAAGGTGCTGCAGCTGGAGGCTGTGGGCTTACTGCACTGCTGGCAGCTGATCCAGGAGCTACTTCTCCAAGTGGAAGCAAGCTGCCCACCTCTATGGTGCTGCAGGATTTAAACATTTTCACAGCAATGTCACCAAAAGTAAAAACAATTCTGGTGACACTCTTTCGTAGCTGCCTAAAAACATACTCTGTTGAATGTTTAATGTACTTTCAAAAGTTATCTTATGATTTAACTTGGCTCTGTAACTTCCAGTTCTTTCATGTGAAGCAGTTAAGAATCTACGTGTGAGTGCACCGCTGAATGTGCGTCAGAGGCCTGACAGGAGAAACACGGTTTTCTGCTGGGAAAACTTTCTTTTTCACTTTCAGCTTCTGGAAGAAACGGATGGAGCAAACTGTGAGCAATCAGATAAATTACTGGCCGCATTAGAAAGGCAAGTTAGCATGCCTCTGTGATTTAGATGGGGGTTCCTTTTGTTTTCTGCCGACAGAAAGAGCAGAAGGAAGCCACCTGAAAGGACTTTTATGCAAAACTGTCCCAGAGTCAACAGAACTTGATAGAACTGGGCCTGCAGTAGAGTTTGGCTTAGGCACCATTAGGAAGATTTCAACCTGGACCTAATACTCAGATAGTTCTCATTTGTAACATTGGTCTGATAATGAACTGCATGCTGCTTTGGGGAACCGCCTGAGCTCAGACCAAGTCTTACGTACGTCCTTAGCTTGCACATCCATGCAGTGCCTGGTGCATGGCAGGCACGCCTGTCAGACTTGGTGCATTGTATTTATTATTACAGGGCTTTGCCTTGTCCAGTCCTGGATTATAAACTGATGGAGGCTGTATCCCTGCTTTATCCAAAAAAAGTGGAAGTACCAGTGGTTGAATTTGTATGTAAAAGAATGTTTACTGCTGCACCATCTTCTATAGACAAACACTGTATGACCCTAACCAGGGGAGTGGTTGGAAAGCAGCACATCTTTCTTGGGGAATGCCAGGAGCTATTGAAACTAATAGATGGGTGACACATCCTGACTTAAAAGATGTCCACATCATATTGCTAAGTGAAGAAGAGAGAAAAGCAAGTTATAGACTGTGATATGCACAGTGTGCCCATATGGGGGGTGTGTATGCAAAGAAATTACGGAAAAATCCATATCAGATTTATTTCAAATTATTTTTAAAAATGATTACTCTAGAAGGGTGGGAGTGGGAGGGGGAGAAGTAGAGATCAGTAAACTAAATTTAGTTAGTTTAATGTTGTTTAAGTTGTTATAATAAGCATTACTTTGGTAGTTAAAATAAGTAAAATGTAAAGCAAAGCATGGGAAATAGGGACCTGTCATATATATGTATGTAATATATGTGTGTATATACGTCTGTGTGTCTCTATAAATGTATGTATGTATATGTGTGTATATATGTATGTATTTATGTATACAGTATACTTCAAAAAGTTCATGAAAAGATTTATATTACTTTTTTTAAATTTTTTTATTTTTTTGTCTTTTTCCGTGTCCGGCAACGGTTCGCAACCCTCAGTGTCGCCCC
>NW_007730237.1:82462-83933 GCF_000696425.1 Galeopterus variegatus | reverse complement strand
ATATATATATATATGCATGTATATGTGTAGTATTTATATATATGGCATCTATCCTCTGACACCTTGACCTTCAATAACTATAAGCTGCATGAATACAAATTGCATATTTGATAAGTATACTAACTGAAGAATATTGGTTGATATTTCTTCCTTAACATAATGATGAGTTCTATTTTCTTTTAGGAAAAAGTCATAATTGAGAGTTGAGGGGAAGGGTATGGTAATATTTCTTCTTGGAGGAGATAGTACAAGAATATTTACTGACCACCTACTATGTGCCAGGCAGTGTGCTAGACATTTTGTGTGCCTTATGTCATTCATTCTTCACAACACCCCTGTGAGATGGGTATTAGTATGCCCATTTCACTAATAAGGAAACTGAGGCAAAAGCAAACACGCCCCAGACCACAGAGCTGTGAGTTAGCGCCAGGTTTGTTGTTCATGCCCATCTCTGTTCCTGACCTCCTGTCTCTGTGTAGCTGTGCCTAAGTTAGAAGTGCCACAGGGAATAAAGCTATATGGATGTGAAGTTACAATTCAAGGACCGTCGTGCTACAACTGCACAGATCCAACAGTTCATATATAGTGACTGTCACAGCAACTCAGTGTCCAGGTAAGAGCAAAAGAAGTGGTCCTGATTCATTATCGAAGGCCTCTGCCGGGAGTCAGGTAGGATCAGAATATTTAGAAATAATAATATTTGTCAATTTTTACATATCACTGTGTGGGTTTTGGAAAAGTGCTCTAGGTGAACTGATGTCCCCCACAACACACACATAAACACCCAGCTGAGAACTTCTCTTTGATACCAGTGGTTCTCAAAGTTGGCTGCTCACCGCAATCATCCGGGGAGCCCTACAGTGTATAGAGGCCTGGGTCTCACCTCCAGAAGTTCTGATTAATTGGTCTGGGTGCAGCCTGGGCATTGACATATTTAAAAGCTGCCTGCAGGATCTGCTACCTAATTTGCAGGACCTAGTGCAAAATGAAAATGCAGGATTTCTTGTTCAAACGTTATTAAGAATTTCAAGACTGTGACAGCAGAGCACTAAACTAAGTGTGGGCCCTTCTGACTACGGGGCCCTGTGCAATGGCTCTGGTCACAGGCCCATGAAGCCAGGCCTGGCTGCCCAGGTGATTCTAATACGCAGCCAAGGCTGAGAAGCACAAGCCTAAACTATCCAAGCTTATTTCAAATGGATTAGTGAACTGCCCAAAGCCCTGGAGTACCTAGATTTTATTTCTATACCTTTGACTACTTTAGGAAGCAGAGCTTGCATACAGGATGCCTGTACAGGGGCTGGCACATGGTGTGAGTGTTATAGATGTGAGTGGAGACAGAGAAGAAAAGAAGGAAGGAAGAAACCAATGAAGGCGTGGCTTTAAAAAGTTGTATCTACATAGAATGTCATGGATCAAATTACTCTCCTAATTAACAAGTGTTATTTCATTGTTTCATCCTGTGGCTGAT
>NW_007730237.1:78125-81073 GCF_000696425.1 Galeopterus variegatus | reverse complement strand
AAAATAAAAACATCTTCTTGGGAAAGGCGAGGTGGGCTTTGCTGTCGTCGGTTGCTTTGGTGGTCATAGCCTTACTGCTCTCAGAAATCTGCTCTGCAATGGCTTAAAGATTGGTGATACTGTAAAAATAGCTCCTTTGCTGTCTGGCAAAGAAATGACTTCATCCTCTGCAAGCCAGGAGGTTTTCAAAGCACAACTGCAAAGAAGTCACTTAATACCCTATCGTCACTTGGAGGTTGTATTCGCCCCTGTAATTAAGTAGGCCCCTGAGTACGGTGGGGAGGGAAACTCTGGTAGCGGGCAGAGGAAGCAGCTCCGTGCCTACTCCAAAAGCTCACCTGAGTTAATCACCCCTGGCAGGCCCTTCACATCTCCAGGACTCAGCTTTCTCATCACTGTACAATAAAAGGAAGTGATAAAGTGTCTTGCTTCCTAACAGGGTGTTGAGAGGAGTCTGTGGGAAAGTGCTTTGTAAACTNAAAGTGTCTTGCTTCCTAACAGGGTGTTGAGAGGAGTCTGTGGGAAAGTGCTTTGTAAACTACAAACTGTTCAAAACACATGTGGGAGCTGATTAAAAAAGACAAAATGGGCAGGAGTTGGGGGGTGTGGAGTGGGAGGGGGTACTGGAAGAAAAAATGGAGGAAAAGTAGGTATCTGCTGCCTTGTCTTCCTTACAAGACTTACAGGTGACTGGTCTGAGACACGCCAGAACTTTCTGCTAGACGTACCAGGGAGAGAGTGTCCCCAGGTAAGCCTAGGATGCTAAAGTCTGGGGTCTCTGGCCCTTTAGCACCTACACAGCCTCATAGGGAGGTGGTAGTCAACAGGCATATTGTCATTATTAATGACAAAGAAAATCACGACCTTCTGTCACAATCTAAGAAACTGTTGTCACCTGTGATGTCTAACTTTCAGTTCACATAGTATCTTCAAGAAACTATTTTTGCTTTTTGATAATTTTCCTGTAATTAGGGCCAGCAATTGATGTCTGTGGTGCTTTGATTTGCCATAATATGAACTCTTAAGAGTTATATGAGCTCCAAATCATAGCCATAATTTCTTCATTTTTTAATAAAAATTCATAATACCTAAAAATATTTTCAAGTCAAGAATTGACACTGTATTTAAAATAGATGCTTATCAGCAGTGATTCTGCTGGGTAGTGGTTGTGGCTGGTTCTTTTCAAACAGATTCTTTACCGACAGTAAATGCAGCTGGCTTGATATTGGTCCAGCTGGACTTTGGCATGCATCTTTGCAGCCATCCCTGGGCCCTCTCCTATAGCCAAACACCTCCTGGGTTAGGAAGGACCCAGCTCCAGTGTCAGGCCGGTCTGGTGGCCAGCGGTGCTCAGCAGTGGTTCAAAGCGTGGTTCTCGCCCAGCAGCATCAGTAACACCCAGAACTTGTTAGAAAAGACAGACTCCCACCTAGAACTACAGTATCAGAAGCGCAGTAGGTGGGGCCCTGGGACCTGGGTTTCAATATGTCTCAGGTGATTCTGATGCCTGGCTCAAGTTTGAGAGTCACTGCCCTCAAGGCTATCAGCTGAGGGTAATTTAGCCAGTTCCTGTGGTTGTCTTCCCAGACAGCTGCTGAAATTATTCCCCACAAGTTTGAGCTCCTTGCCAATTCCTCTTTCCTCCCTTCCTTGACAAAATGAGGAAGAGAGAAAAAGTGGTTCAGCAACATTAAATGCCTAACTATTATATATAAAATCAGAAGGAAAGAATTTTCAATTTTTGAAAATGAAACATCCGCCTGCCAGCAGGTATTTCAAGCAGTAGTTCTTGGCTGTGTGCAGCTCAAATCTACACACAATTGTACTCTTTCTTTTTTTAAGCAGCATTTTGAAGTCACAAACTGCCTGGAGGGGAAAAAAAGGAAAGCAGAGCTTCTAGTTACTAATTCAAGCTTACACCAGAAACGGAACTTTTAAAGAACAAATTTAAAGTAGGTTTTCAAGTATGATTTCAAGCAAGCTTTAACACACTAGCCTGTGCAAAGATAAGTGGGTTATGGCTAGAGCAGGGAAAGTAGAACCATGGTATGCATTCCGTCACCTCCTGACCCTGTACAAAGGACAGACATTACTAATTGGTCACAACCGTCTTCATCCCTTCAGCAGATTTCCTCAGATATGCATTACCAGATATGCATATCCACACGAGATGGAACCTGCTCGACATCCACGGTACCCACAATACCTAATACCCAAATGGTCAAGGCAAAATGGTTTTCTCTCTTCTTCTAGCTCTGTATGGCTGTTAGACAACTGCACACCTATATATCATATAGTGTTTCTATGTGTGTATATATATGTATAAGTATACATATATATTATATATATAACGAACTTATTTTCATAACATAAGCAAGCACATATAATTAAAAAATGCTAAATATCTCAGTCTTTGTTCTTCTTAAGGCAGATAACTCATCACACTTAGAAGAAGAGAACCAGAAGATGGGGCCAGGGTATTCTCTAGAGAACATGCTGTCTCCACAGAATGTAGGACAGTCTTTGCAGCACCACCATATGGGGATAATGATTCCAGGACAGTATCATAATTCCCAGCAATGAGACTTGGGTATTCCCAACTGCTAGGTAGAGTCTACAATCAGAAGCAATGCCTCCGTTCTCCACAGCAACCGAAGTGGCAACTAGTGTGGGAATTACATTCACCAGATCCAGATCAGCTGTATCTGGGTTCAGATTCTAGCTCCATAATCATCTGGAAGCACAGCCTTGGGCCAGCTATCCTGTCAATGCCGACTTCCTCGCCAGTTAGACACATGCACACGCTCACTCAGAAGCTAACTCACAGGGCTAACAGGAGGGTTCAATGAGACGATGCCTGTAAAGTATGTAGGGCTGTGTCAGGCATACGGCGAGTGTTCAATACATGCTACCTGGTTAATTACAATTACTGAAGACATGTCCGTGAT
>NW_007730237.1:75014-77306 GCF_000696425.1 Galeopterus variegatus | reverse complement strand
TCCACCCAGAGCTCACTGCAAGCTTCCTTCTCCTCACAGTCATCTGAGGAAATGCTGAATCATCAGTGGCTGGATTCAGAGAAGGAGCATGTATTCACTAATGAAAATACAATCGGCATGTCTTCTCCCACATAACACCTTCCGGTGGCATCTCTACCTATGTATTTACGCACTTGACAGTCATGCTCAGGACTGCTACATACGGTTATACAGGCAGCACACTGCACAACCCAGGATCGCCATTTATACTGTAGGGCCCAATCGTACATGGCAGCCCTTGGTTTATGCTCTGCTTAAGTCTACTGATGAAACTGATCAGAATTAACCAACACATTGGAGATGACCTATGAGATGACTCCTATTAGTCAGACTCATGGTATCAATGAGCTGATGTTCTCCAAAGAAACCAGGGTGGCCCGCTGCTCTGTCTAAAGAGGCTCCAATTACTCCCATTATCTGCAGGGAGAAGAGGAAGGGTTTCCTTCACTCCACTGGGCTACTTTCAGAGTACCAGATGACTCATGAGCTCACTCCACCTCTCTAGTCTCTCTTCATTCTCCCAGACTCTACCGAGTTTTCCAGATTTTAATGCCTGCCATGTTCCCCCTCCCCCAAATCTACTTTTATTCCATGTACAACAAATATCTAATTGAGCACCTAAGTGCTCTAATTGAGCACTTGTCCAGGTACCAGGCTAACAAAAGCACATATGCTCCCTCTCTCCTATGGAACTTTAGGCCTCGTGAGGAGAGATGGACATTAAACAAATAATTGCATAATGATAAATGATTAATTACTCAGTCTTCCTGGGTGGTGACACACCAGGTTCACAGTCGTTTATTTATTCTTATTCCTTTGTTAAACATCTNATTAATTACTCAGTCTTCCTGGGTGGTGACACACCAGGTTCACAGTCGTTTATTTATTCTTATTCCTTTGTTAAACATCTTCAACAACTTAAAAACAACTTCAGCAGACCATGCAATTCTTCATCCGAATTTCACTCCACTGGCCGTCACTCACAGGCACAACCACTGTGCCCCCACGCCCTGGTGTCAGGCAGCCCTACTTTCCCTTCAAGGTATTTAACCCAATGCCCCTCATCTCTGGCCACCATCTCCATGACACCACTCCCATCAAGCAAGTCTCTAAGCCTAGTAGTCACTCCATTCACCACATTTGGATACACCCAGTGTGGATAAGTTTAGTTACTTCCGTGCAGCCTTCCTTCCCACCCTCAATCCCAGCATCAGCCATGTCAAAGCCTCTCCACATGTCCCAGCAATGCTCCATAACTGGTCTCCATGCCTCCAAAGTCTTACCCACCCTTTCCCATCACCCTCTTCCAGTCCAGCCCAAACACAGCGCTTACCAGATCTGGCTCCCCCAAACCTCATTTCTATCACCCGCCCTGCTCAGAAACCTATTTTCTATAGGATAGAATCCATATAGCAGCCTCTGCATCTTCAGGCCCCAGCCTGATCCTTCAGACTTAATGCTCATTACTTACCCAGAGGAACCCCCTCCCCAGCGGCCTTGTCTCCTCTCCTCCTTGTTCTCCAAATGTGCCACACAGCATAAGCCCATCCAAAGTCTCCACATTATCAGGGGCCACTCAGGTCCCTCTTCACTGAGTCCTCCCAGGCCGTCAAGCCTCTTCTCCCATCTCCAGGGCTACATATTCTCTGGGCCCCTCACCTAAGCTCTCAGTTACCTGCCCTCCTCTCACTGACTGGCACTGTGTGTCATGTACTAGACAGTGACCCCCTCATGGCAGGGATTGTTGGGCATTGAGTGTATTTTCCCAGCATCCACCACAGTCACAGATGCAATGTTTAATGAGTAAGGATCTTCTTGAACTCTGAACTTAATCCTTCCTGCAACAAACATAGCTCTCTCCTCTGTCTCTGTATTCAGCAGGCGCAGGCTGCTTCCTCTGTAACCTCTTTGAAATAACCTATCACAATCTGGAGAGCAGAGGTGTTCTGATAAGCCTTCAACTACCAGCTCTCCAGAAAAGAGAGGAGGGAGGTAGGGATGGAGGGAGGGAGGAAGGAAGGAAAAGTGGGAGGCAGAGAAAGAAAGAAAGACCCATGATTTGTAGCATTTGCCACTTCCCATGGTGTAAATGTTCCTATTATGGCGGATGTTAAACTACCAACATGAGGTCACTGAGATGCACACAACTGGCTCTTGTGAACTAATACAGGCTGTCCAGCTTGCTACTGCTGGAAGGTCATGTTCACTTTCCTCCTTAAATCATTTAATTTTCCTCTTCTGCTACTGTCTCCT
>NW_007730237.1:71210-74477 GCF_000696425.1 Galeopterus variegatus | reverse complement strand
CTCCTTTGTAGAGTGATCCACTTATCCCCTCCTAGAACAGCAAGCTGAACAATCCTCTATGCTGGCTCGACAGTTTGTGTTGTGGATCATATAAGATAATTAACTGTTACTGGTCTGTTTCCCACTAAGACTGTCAGATGTCTGAGGAGGAGACCTGTTTCTTCATCTGGAACCCCATTTCCAGCATGTAACAAGTACTCAGTAAAAGCTTTTTGCAGGAGGAAGGGAGAGACGAAAACACGAAGGAAGGATAAACGACTTATGGTTTTTCTTTTCATGTTTGTTCTCATTTCGCAACCCAGTTTTTGCCCCCTGCTCCAAATCTTCCAAGTGGCTAAGAGAAACATTGCCGATTGCACTGTACAAATCTTATTACCTTAGAAAATTCTTTCTTTATTTTTTTTTTAAATCTACTTTCACACCAGCTCTTTTAGCATGAAGTGGAGTCGGTCTCTGTGAGGCAGGGTGTGGGGGAATGAGGGTGACGACAGAGGAGAAAAGGAACTGGAGAAGGACCGGTTGTACCCAGGAAAGTCTTGTGTTAAAATTGCATGGAGTTATGCATGTGAGTGCAAATCCACAGGTATGAGCTCGGGGATGTTCTCATGAAGAGATGGGTGTCTGGTAGAGGGAGGCCAGCAGTCACTAGGCAGAGGTCTTTACACCATGCTGCTGCATGTCTTACAGACCACTAGATACACCAATCTCTCCCCAATGCCACGTGGGCCATGGATAGGACAGAACCTTCTCTGAGCAGAACACACCAACATAGCAGCACCAACAACTGCTGCACACACACAGAAGGTGAAGGATGGAGCAGGACCATCAATTGTCCCTTTATGGGCATCCAGCAGCTGGCGAGCTCACACCAAATTGTAACTCCCTGGCAGGGTCATAAAGTGAGAAGCCTCTTTACTTGTCCCCAGACAAAGGCAGGAGGGGGCTGATGTGTGCTCTCAGGGATGAAATGCAGGCCAGAACACATTGCTCTAAGCACATGACATAAATAACAACATTAAAATCACTAGCACCATTACCACAAGCCATAACAACAATTAATAACGTGGGCAAATAGAGTGTAGGACTGAAAGACCGCCTCCCCAACATTCCTTCAAGTTTACTGGAGAAATCCAAGCCCCTAAGAGTAATCCAATTTATCTGGTACCCAGCCTTCCAAGAACATGATCCTTAAATATGTCAGCGTCTAAGGAGGAAGAGAAAATTATCTGCACAGAAGTGAAAGTCGTGGTTCAGTAACAGATTTAATGAAAGTCAATGGGAAATAAGTATAGACTCATGTGGATCAGATTCTGGTCAGCCGGGACTCCTGAGGGGTTGGTGACAGGGGTGGTGTGTCCTGGCAGGGAGGGTCCCAGCACCCACCACAGTGATGCTGAAGGAGGCGAGAGGATGCAGCTATTCAAGAGGGAAGCCAGAGCATGAAAACGGCGGTCTAATGGAGCAGGCTTTCAGACGTGACTTCCAATTTCACAGGTGGCTTTTTGACCCCTCAGTGCATTAAGAGAGGCAGCGAATGGCAGGATGGTGACATTCCCCCTAAAGATAATATATGAAGTAGCTGTCTGTAAGACTTTGACTAAACATATTTTATTGAGTTAAAATATTATGGGGAGAAGCAACCGCATGGCTCTCCAAACACTGATAGGAATAGAGCACTTCCGGACCTAGGAGCTCAAAAGAAGACTACAGCACGTGAGTGAAGACAGCCTGGACAGTGGCTATAAGAACTGAAGAAGAAAAGACAAAGACTGTTGTAGAAGAAAATAAAAGTAGGGAAGGGGACACAAATCACATACATCTTTTAAGAAGATTCACAAGAGGCAGTAAAGAGCTTACTTACGATGCACTGATGCTTTAGGATATTTTATCCTATTTACATGAATAAGGCTGGGTCATTGCCAAATTGACTGACTACTGACCCATTAATGAAAGATGAAAATTCTAGATCAGTCTATAGGTACGATTTCCTGAGAGCATCTCAGGCAGGTAGTTCTACGCTGGGCTGGGTAAGATGGCAGAGGGCACACTTTTCTTGGGAGTGAAATTTATCTTGTGTTACCATCTACACCATAGATCTTTTATAGAAAATGTGGCTATGAGTTGGCTTTCTTCTGGAAATGGTGGTCTCTCTTCTATTCATCATGATCTGTCTCCAAATGCATGTATGTAGGAAAAGGAGAACTCAAAGTATGGCAAGAAATTTTGGCCCAAAGCCATTGAATATCATTGTCAGTGAGTGGGATACTAGATCCAACTTCTAGAAATGTATATTTCTCTCAAAGTTTTCTTGACCAACTACGCTATGACTGTCTCCTTATCTACTTTTGGTGGTCCATTTCCAGAGCTATTTCTGAATCTTCTATAACTACATCTGACTTCTCTGCAATATCAGACAAGCTTGGCCACCAAAATAAGGTTCTCAAAAGATCTTAAGGGATGTTCTTTCTCTGTCCTAGACACACCCTGTAGATGGTTCAGACTCATCTTCTAAAGATAAAGAAGGTAGAAGCTCTCTTCCCAATGGGATGACATTTGACAGTGAGGGAGAACACCTAGAGTGGTGGGAAGAAGACGTCTGGACACCAAGCGGACAGAAACGAGGGGTGAGGGGAGAGCCATACCTGCTCCGATGACCTCTTCAATTTTCACAAAAGATACATCGATCTCCTTGGCAAACTCCCGGACAGCTTCATTGGGGTCCTCGTAAGTGAAGGGGTCAATGTAGATCTTCATCCCTGGGGAGCCTTATTGGAGGAGATAAGCAGGGTTAACATCCTGGTTGTCATTAAGTACTGCTGATGTCCCCAGCACTAAGGACACTCTGGGGAGGCAGCTGTACTATGTACACACCAGCTGCAACCTCCTCTGCGTCTCCTGGTCTTGCTAGGCTTCCCCATCTCCCTTCCCTCATGCCTGGTTCTCTGTCCTCTACTTTCTCCTCCATGTTTTCTTCTCTTTTTGAGCTCTTGAAGAAAGTGGAGCAGATTACTTTTAAGTGACAGATCAGGACCAGTTCCCACACCGGGCGCACACGGAAGGCAAAGCAGCTGATTGATGCCAACCAAATGCATTAGTAGGAAAGTGGTGGTAAAATGGTAGGGTAGATATCAATATTTATCAACTTGACAAGTTTCCCAAGTGGAGGCCACTGTTAAGGTTATAACTGACGGCGGTGGTCCAGGGCTGCAAGAGGGGTGAGGATAGATTAAAAGAGTGTGTGTGTGTGTGTGTGTGTGTGTGTGTGTG
>NW_007730237.1:7864-70791 GCF_000696425.1 Galeopterus variegatus | reverse complement strand
GCAAGAGGGGTGAGGATAGATTAAAAGAGTGTGTGTGTGTGTGTGTGTGTGTGTGTGTGTGAGAGAGAGAGAGAGAGAGAAATTGCTGTTAGGAAAATCTCAAGATGGAAGTACCAAGGCAGTATACCAGAAGAGAAAATGTGAAGAGAAAAGCTAAAAAAATACTAAAAGAGAAGAGCAAAGTCTACATAGAAAAAATGAGGTGGAATGAGAGAAAAATGGTAACTGAACCTCCACACCTTCAGACACATCAAAGTATGAAAAACAAATAAAATGGGGAATGATAAATACAGAAAGTGACAATATAGAACTTGTCACTGATGTATACAGTGGCAAGATAAACAGGTGCATAGGGGACAAAATAGAGAATTGTCATTGCAGAAAAAATACACTCAAAAAAGTGGAGAAGAGGGGACAAAAAAGTAAATGGAACCCAAGAAACAAATGGATTCGTTCGTGATGCAATTTTTCAACGTGTTTGATGTGTTGTTAGGCAAAGTATAGAAACTACTTTCATGGCAGTGAGGTGGTTGAAAGCCAAGGGTTTTGAAAGCCAAATGACACAGTCCAGGACTGTATCCTTGTGACAGGTTGGAGTGCTCCCCGCCAGGTGCTGCTGTCTCCTTCATGAAAGAGGCAGGTCAGCAAGGACAGGCAGGTCTGAAAAGGCCACCCCGCCCCTTGTGCAGGGCTTGGGGCTCCAGGCTGAGGCTGGACCTCAGGTTCCGTGAGCTCCATCTCAGCGCCACCCCTCCCCGCACTGCAGCCTACTCTCTGGTGACTCCCAGCCCTTCATATGTGCTCTAGCTTTGATATTTCCCATCCAAAAAATGTCTGGAGGCTCTAGAGCTCCCCACATTATTGTTGCCTTGGTCAACAACTCAGGCAAGGATTGGAAGTACTAGAGTACAATCCAGAGGAGGAAGGAAGATACAGCAAAGCACTGAGAGGGTTTCTGTTGAAAGCCAAAGACAGCTGGGTGCCCTGCCCAGAATGGCTTTTTCTGAAAGATGGGCTGTTCCCAGTCATTAAATCACTCCTAGCATGCTGGGTGGATTGTTTTAGGTGCTTAGGGTCATTCTATAATGCTCCTTGGAAACTTTGGGATGACATTGACTTTGGAATGTGCTGAGTGAAATTTGGACAAAGCAAATAGAGAGAGCCTCACCTTTACGTATAATGCTCTAATCCCTTGTGGATGTGAGGGGTGTGTGTGTGTGTGTGTGTGTGTGTGTGTAAGGGGGGCTCCTGCTTTCATAACAGTGGACAAAGGGAAAACAGAGATGGGGTGTCGTCCCCTTCTGATTTGCCATAGAGAACCAGTAGAGAGCAAGAACTGCAAAACCAGATTGAAAGTGTGTGAGGAACCCAGGTCAGCATCTCCAGGCCACCCTTTCTCACGTTGGGTTCCCCCAGCAGCAACCTTTGAGGCAAAGTTTTGAAAGCAAGTGGCTTATCTGTTGTGTGAGGAACCCAGGTCAGCATCTCCAGGCCACCCTTTTGCACGTTGGGTTCCCCCAGCAGCAACCTTTGAGGCAAAGTTTTGAAAGCAAGTGGCTTATCTGGGCGGTGATCCCAGGAAGTCCCTGAGGCAAGAAGATCAGTAAGACAGGGAAAGGAGGGCAGCCTGTGCGAGGCGTGTTCTTACACCACTGACTGCTGTGGCAGCAAATGTTGCAGAGTTGGCCCACCAAAGGGTCAAGGGGTCTGTGGCCTTTCCACACTGATTCCAATCAGTCACTGGTTGGGGGCTGCATGGCCTGCTGCACAGGTGGGCGGGGAGGCACTGAGGCCAGAGAAAGCATTCAGGCAGAGAAACACAGATGCTGCCAGTGGAAGTTGGCCAGTGTGGCTGGAGGGGTGAGGGAGGGAAACGAGGTGACAACAGATATACTCAAAATGCAAAAGGGACAGCAGGTCGGTGTCAAGAAGCAGTGACTTCTCATTCCGTGAGGCGATGAGAGGAGGCTGACAGCCCAGATGCTGGGTCCACAGGTGAGGTCAGAACTCCAAAGCCTTTACTAGCGCTGCACAATGTGTCAAGTCCTTACACATCTCTTAGAAGAGTTTTCCCCTCTGCCAATGAAGGGGATAATGCCCCCCGCCAGGATGGTTGTGAGATTTAAGAGCTGATTGCAAGTGACATACCTAGCACAGTGCCTAATGTACAGTGAGGACTCACTGACGGATGGGATCATTATCATTATCAGTACAGTGTTCTAGGAAGTGTTTGGGGAGGTAGGAAGACAAAGCGAGGTGGGGTGGGCATTGGGGGATGTAAGCCTCTTGGGGTTCTAATAGTTACTTTAAAAATAAATACCTTGTTATTTTAGATCAAGGGCTTTTAAACGATGTATGCTAAGCTGTCCTACAGGAACTCTTCCATGGAAACTAATTAAACAATCTAGAATGTGCTGTAATGGATGGTTTGCAAGTACAGACATATATAAGGATGAATGGGAAAGAATTCTGAGTTAATGGGCTTTACAGATATTGGCCCCAATCAGTTCGGGGAAAGAGCTATTCTCAGAAGGGAAAGGGCTCATCTCTTGATGGTGCCAGATTCCTTCAGGCCAGTAATGTGCAACTAAGTGCACCAGAATGGGAGAAGTTCGCACTGTGGTGGCGGGTGCAGCTTACCCACGGAGAGAGGTCTGCTGCCTTGCTGGCTTGCAGAATTAAGAAGTGTGTGTGCATGCATATGTGCGAAGTCGCAGCTGCTGCTCTGGGGCCATGGGCTTTGGCTGTCACTGATGCCTTTCACCAGAAGCCAAAGAGGCTGCCCCGGCCCAGGAGTGGTGAGACGATGTCAATTTAGAACGTCCTAATTGCTGCATCTAAGCAACAGTGGGAATCAGTATTTATTTTGCCCCAAACTGAGAAAAGCATCTTCACATTGAGGAAGGGAAACTGAAAAAGTGAAATCAAAACTCTAACGAAAGGCTCCAACTGAGTGCTTCTTCTCTAAATAAGGTCCGACAGTGTGGATGGAGGAGATGACCCCGGTGTGGCTCCTCTGGCTGGGGGCAGGAGCCTGTCTTCTAAATTGGGAAGGATTTGGCTGAGCACAGGCATGTGATGGCTCCCCCGTACCCTCTTCTCTCAAAGTGACGCATCTCTCTAGACGTCTGTCATGCAGTACAGCTCGCCTTTCGCAAGCCCCAGAAGATGATGGAGGGGAAACATGCCTCTCGCCAGGCAGAACAGGTCATTTGTCTTTTGGCTCATTTTGTGTTTCTGCATAAATCCTGCATCAGCCTGTTCCTGCTCCCACTTGCCAGTGAGCAGTTTTTAATTATCAGGAAAATGGTATTTAGTGCAATGAATCACCAGACAGTGAACAAGGAATTCAAGTCAGCTGCAGAGTTAGGCACAGCCAAACATTTAGAGTCAGGGCTTGGAAAATGTTCTCAGATTGTGAGTGTTGGGGAAATATTATTAGTGGCAGCAGTAATAATATCAGATGTAATATATCCCTATAATGTAAGGTGTTTTATAATAATCTGCATAATGCTTTACATTATTATTATTGCTGACATAAATACCATTAACATATTTATATTTTACAGTTTCTGGTTATTTTTATCATAGGTTACATGCTATTGGCATGAAGTGTTATGTGTGGGTCTAAACTTTGGATTGCTAGTGCTTCGAGAGAGGAAAACATCCTTCAATTTTATGATCTTCTAGTTTACTAATTTCTATTAAAGGTCTTATTTCAGACATATTTGTTCTTTGACCCCAAAACCTGCTTACGCTCTGCCTGGGATTGCAGCCTGGATTGCCTAAAGCCTTACAGGACCACAGTCCCAGGAGAATTGCCAAGTCTTAAACGTGGACCAAGTCTTTGAATATATTAGGTTTGGGGAGAAATGACTGAGCCAGTGTCCAGAGCTTTCTTGCATGGCCTGGAGCAGTTCTTGAAGCAGAAGAAATGTCCAGCCATTGTCAGAAACCCTGCATCAGTAGGTCAGGATCCCAAAACGTAGAGAGGCTGGGACAAGCTCTGGAAATGCTGGCTGATATGCAGTGAATCTGAAAAATCAGTGAGACCTGTTTACAAGCGCCAGGGTCTCAGGGAAGAGCAGAATGGAGCTGGGAAAGGGCCAGTTCTATACAGTAGGTGATATCTGGGGATTAAAAGCTGAAGGGAGAAGATGGAAAGCTCCTATTCAGGCCTCTTGTGAATTCAGAGAGTGCAAAATCAGTACCATGGACATCTTGGGGGTCATTACAGGACACGACAACCTACCAGGCTCCAACGGTGCCAGGAAGAGTCCAGTGCCTTTAAGCTGGTGGAGGATTCCTAGAATCCCACAGACTGTTTCAGAGAAATAGTGCATTAAGTTGTTTTCAGTCATGAATGTCTTTGTGTCCCAGCAGGTTTTGACAGAGTCATGGGAAAGTGGAGACTGTGTCTACATGTTCCTCATTCTGCATCCAAAGCAGACTTTGTCATCATTGTCACTCACCTAAACTTGGTCCACATATCTAAGCGCAAGAGGGGAGCTGTTTAGGAAGCCGCACGTAAGTTCCTGCCCTGGAAGGGGCTTCATCCAGTCCTCTGCTTCAGTCTGCTAACATCCCCCGTTCTCTCAACACTGCATAGGCACCCAACCAGACTGCGCTAGAGACTGTGGGCGCTACAGGGAAAACAAAGCTCTTGGGGTTTTTCAAATGATTATGACATGAAATAACCAGAGAACAGTGCTGGATAGTCTTGAATCAGGAGTCCACACCTGGACATGAGTTGCAAGTGCTGCAGAGACCAGAGATGGCAAAAGGCTGTGGATGCCATTCTTCCAGGTCAGAATCCTACAAGCACCAGGACTTGAGTTGAGCTTGGAAGGACAAGGTCACGTGGTGGTGCGTTGGAAAGGGAGAAGCTTGGAGTGTCATGAGGCACAGCACAGAGAGAGGCCTGGCATTGCATGAGTGGGGAGAGTGAGACCAGCTCGAGTGTGGAGGGAAGGGGGTTTGGAGGTGGACCAAGTAAGGGCATTAGGATTGATGCCATGGGACACACGGAGATGACAACTGCCCCATCAGCAAGGGAAGGATGTACTGAGAATAGGGCATCAGGGAGCTGATTTTGCTGCCAGGCTGAAGCACTCACACGTATTGTTGTGGGGAAGGGCCTGGAGGCTGGGAAAGGCTGTGAGGTTGTTGCAGTAATTAAGGTGGGAGATAACAGAGTTTTGAACCAGCATGCTGCAATGGGAACAGCAGAAGAAGCAAGAGAATTTTCAAAGGAAGAACTGATAGCAAATGGTGAGCAATTAGAGATGGGGAATTAGGGATGGACAAGACAAATCCAAATCAATGCCAAGACTCCTAGAACCATGTGGTGTTATTAACCAGGTAATGGACTTTACAAAAGAAGCCCTATTGTCAGCAAGAGTTGACACATGTGTTTCTATTGAGTGTACAAATTAAACATGCACGTGCCTAGATGTCAGTCAGAAAACACAGACGGGAAACAGGTGGAAGACTGGAACTGGAGTTGTGGGTGTGGGAGGCCCATGGGTGGTACTTAAAGCTGTTAATGTGAAGGGCTGACAACTGGAAAGCTTCTTGGAGTAAGCCTCCCAGTGAAGGCTGATGAGCACTAGGAATGGTTTGCCCCACCTGCCTCTGAGGGCAAAGACCAGGACAGTGGGTGGTTGTCTTTTCTTTCCACTAGAGAGCAGAGGTCTTGGGTGCCCAGCCATGGCTTGAGGAAGAATCCAAGAGGGGACCCTCAGGATAGGCAACAAGGCTGAATGGAAAAGCAGTGGGTCTGCGGAGGACCCTCTACCACCTTCTGTGTGGGGGTTTCACTACGTTTTTAGGATTTCTCCTAAGACCACAATTATTGCTGAATATCTATCTCCTAAAGAAGGAGGGTGGACACAAGCTGCTCCCTGTCATTGAAGGTATTTCTGGAAAAAAGTTTATCATCTCCCTGCTTTGTGGGTATCAATGACCAGGACAGGCAGGTCCTTCCAGGCAAGACCCACCAATTCTGGGCCATTTAAATCCTGCTGGGAATCCAAGGGCAACAGCTAATGTTCTCAGGACTAAAAGAGTTAACATGGTTTCTAGAGGCCCTGGCTTAGAGCCAGCAGTAGACATATGGGTGAATCTAACTCCTTAAGTTTATTTGACATTTAATAATTACCACTGTAAACTCAGCCACCTTTTACACCAAGGAGCCTTTTCTCTTCTCCCCTAGGTCCTCATTTACTCATGCTCAGTGCAAATGCTCCTGTTACCCTCCTCGAGAGACAGTCAAAATTGCCACTGCTGGTCTTTTTCCTCCAGGGGCACACCCGACCTGCATGTTGGTGCCCAAGACAAGTGCTGTGTCCTCTGCAGTTCTGAAACACACCTAAATGCCCAGAATCAAGATACTGGGTGTGGAATCTTGGAGCTAGACATGTTTCTGGGTATAATTTCATCCAATCTTCCACCTAAAACAGGAATGTCCTGTACAGCATCCTTTGATGAAAGCTACCTAGCCTGTGCTTGAATAGAGATAGACGGTCTTATTTTTGGACAGATCCAGTTGAGGAGGCAGTGTTCTTACACTGAATCAAAGTCGGCCTACTGCAATCGTTCACCGTATGGCTCCATTTAGCCTTATGAAGCACAGTGACATCTCCTTTCCTTTGCTATAATAGTGCTATGCCTGCTGATGGTCCCCACGTCCCTGCCTGGCAGTCTCCAGCACCAAACACTGGACTTTCCAAGTCTCTCTGGTAGCAGATCAGCACTTGCCACTCTTCCACAGGCAGGCTGTCTCCTCTGCCCAGGTACTTTAAGGTCCTTCTCGAATGGGGTCTCCAGAGAATGTCACTGTAAATGTGCTCTTACTAGCACAGAGGACACTTTGTGTGTGTATCTCCTCTTCTGATCTGAATTTTATTTGGGACCACAGAGTCCAGCAGACCTGAATTTGAACTTTTATTTTGCAAGTCACTAATTCCAAGACTCAAAACGGGTTACTTGTCCTCTCTGAGGCTTTGTTTCTTCATATGCAAAATGTACCTCATGGGGAAATTAGGAGGATTAAACTAGTTAATACATGTAAACTGTTTAAAACAGAAAGAGCTCAAAACTGGTTTTTATTAGGAGAATAAATCTGCATCAATTACAGTGCTTGGGTTTGTTTTTTTTGGCAAAGAGGAGCCAGGTGTCATGGCGTGGATAAAAAGAGGATGGTTGTGAATAAAGGGAAAGGGCATTTATAAAAGGCACACCGAATTAAAAAGAGGACAGACTTCAAAGGCAGCCATGGGAGTGAACTCAGGCCCACAAAGATCTCTGCATCCACCCGAAGTCCCAGGGATGGTGACCAGCAGCTAGTCGACACTGTGCCTTCAGCCACCTTACCAGCTGCAGCAAGGCCACTATTATTGCAGACTGGGGATTGGTTTCTGTGGAACCTAGGAACCAGGGAAGCCTCCCTCTATTGGCCTTCAAGGTGACAGTCCCCAAAAGGTGGCTGTGAGCATTTTGGAAGCATACCTTTGTCACATGGGTGCCACATGATGACCCAGCAAAGCCATGCCTTGAGAGCAGGAGAATGGCCAGATCCCAGGTGGAAGTGGCTAAAAGGGCACCAAACTCCACCCTACTTGATGCTTGGGGACCCTCTGTTAAGCATACCTTTGTCACATGGGTGCCACATGATGACCCAGCAAAGCCATGCCTTGAGAGCAGGAGAATGGCCAGATCTCAGGTGGAAGTGGCTAAAAGGGCACCAAACTCCACCCTACTTGATGCTTGGGGACCCTCTGTACCCTGACCAAGGGGTGGTACTAAGGCTAGCTTGCATGCCTTTAGAAAGGCGGCTACCGCCTAAGGCTCGCTTTCAGGCCAACACGGCCATATCTAAATGTTTCATCTAAAAGATTCACAGGATGCCTGATCTGAAACAGACCTTGCAGTGGTCCATCATGGCAAAGAATCAGCCCAGATCCAGGGCAGGGAGACAGTGTCAGAAGCTGAGGCAGAGGCGGGAAGCCGGTGGATGGAGAAAGCCCTTCCCTCTGGGTAGTTCGAAGGAACCTGGTGGGTGCACCATCGCTTGAGAATCACGGGTACAACCAAAGTCTCTGTTTTCCTGCTGGGTGACCTAAAGCACTACCTGGAGGGCTAATGCATGGGTCAACACAAGTAAAAGCATCTGTAGGTGATGCAGGGAGGCACACAGTCAGGTCATGGGAAAGGCAGGAAAACACAGTAGGGTTGACCCTCTGAAGTCAGTGACAACAGAGGCCCAGGATGGCCTACAGGGGGAAAGAAGGGGAGTAAGCAGGACTCTGAGTGTAGCAGGAGCTGTGCATGTGGCCTCAAAGAGGCCCCCCCATTTGGGCTGGTGACTGTAGGGGCTCCTGGGACCACAGTGGCAGAGCAGCAGTGTCCTGAGTCAATGCTGAGCCCACAGCTCTCTCCCAGCAGTGACACCCTGAGCAGCAGCCCCGCTGCTAGTGGCTTGGTTGTCTGCAAACCCTTGGCAGGTTCTTGACCTTGGACTAAAGCCGTATCTACGGATTACCCTTTGTACAGCCTGAGACAGTGCCGGCCATCTAGGACACAAGCTCTTTCCCAGTGCAGCAGCTGCTGTGAATGCCCTGGCATCTCCTTCCTGCCTTGGGAAATGTGAGGGAAGTCTGGTCCATGAGAACTTCCACCCTGGGGTCCATTTTTGCTCTCAAAAGACCCCTACAGTGCTTAGGGTGTGCCTCTGAGGTCTGTTTCCATGCTCACTGAGGAGTGAACAGGAGGAAAAGGGCTTACACCGCAATGGGAAGCCTGTGACAGAGCACAGCACAAATGCTGGGACAGATTTCTGAGGGCATCTGTGGGATTCAAAAGGAGTTATTTAGAAACAGTGCATGTGCGGTAAGGACCTAAGCAATCCGCTTTCTGAAGGCAGGAAGGTAGCCCAACTGACCTAATGCAACCTTCTTCAGATCCTGTGAGGTTGTAATTACACAGATGAAAGCACGATTCCAACACAGAACTTGATGTTGCACGTTGGTGGAGAAAAATTTTAGCAATAAAAATATTTTATATCCATAGCTTTAAAAAGAGAGTAGTAGGATATTGAGTGAGAAAAACTTTTACAGGTACTGTTTAAAAGAAAAAGCTTGGGAGATATCCCAGCACTTTGGCCTCTTGGGCTCTGCTATCTTTTTAATTCCCTACATTCATGTTCTGTGGCTTATCTGTGAATTTGGTTAACACATTCCCCAGCCGCTCAATTGGATAAGATAAGGCAGAAGATGTTAATAGAGAATACTCCATCTTTTCCCACTGAGTCTGATTTCAGGATTCATTGACTTGCTAAACCCAATTTTTTCCCTGCATTCGGTGTCCTATATGGGCTTATCAATGCAGGAGATAATCTATCCACCAGGCATCCAATGAGTGCCCACAAAAGGCAGAGGAAGATGGGCCAGCAGCCTGTGGTCCCTGGGGACCTGCAGAGAGAGGCCGCCACTTGGGCACTGGGGGCTGAAAGGGGACTTGCCATTGGGACCAGCCAGAATGGCTATAAAGAGAGCCCTAAGCACTAGCCTGCCGAGGGCAGCAGCCACGTCTGCTCGCTACTCACCTCGGCCTGTGCTGTAATGCTGGAGCTTGTCACTGTATACAGCCTCTTTGCTATAGGCCCGTTTCCTGCGGATACAGAGAAGAGGGTCCTCTGAGCCGGAGTGCACGCAGGGAGCTCCACCCAGGCCTCGCGTCCAGACAGGGGTTCACCAAGGCATCTCCCAGGATGGGGGGGGGCAACCCTCACGGTAAGGTTTTGTTCCTGCCGTGGCCAGCATTCTGGTTGACCACCACTCACTCCTGTGGGCACACAGGTCTGCTTGCAAGTCAGGGTCTTACAGAGGCCTGGCAGGGCCGTGGATCCCCATAGGGCAGAGGCGAGGAGGGTGCCCACCAGTGCTCCAGCCACACCGTGCGACTGCTCGGGAGGGGCTGGCTACAGGGCTTTGCAGGATGGAATCTGGGCTAAACGCAGAAGGCAGTAGCAACAGTATTAAACATTCACAGGGCCTTCAGGGCCGACCCTTCTGCAGAACTCGGTCCTCTTCCTCCTCGACCCCCTCCTGCCCTCCCATCTGCCAACGCCTGCTGCTGAGGGCCCACGCGCTCTCACTGCAGGACGGCCAGGCGCAGGCTGCGGTGCTGCAAGGGCCAAATGCAATTTTGTGACTGTCACTCTGAGAAGACGTGCATGGTGGGGAGGCTGAAAGTCTTGACTAACACGAGGTTGGAGGATGGATGCTGTTTACTCACAGCCTTTCCCAGCTCTCAGAGCAGATTTTATCCCAGGCACAGAGAAAATAAATAATCTGGAGAAATCCAGCTGCCCGTGGACTGAGATGGACTGACGGTTGTGTCTGTTCACGGTCAGGCCCTGTACTGTCTGCACAACCTGGGAAGGGGTACATTGGGAGGGGCTTCCAGGATCCGAGGAGAGCAGTGGAAGACCTACCTGCTACAGACGACAGAGATGGCCACCAAGGACACGATGAACACGACCCCGGCTGCCGCCGAGCCAGCGATCAGGGGCAGCTGCTCCCTCAGCTCCGACTTGTAATCGTCTAGGTGAGAAAGAGCATTAGAGTCCTCCCCAAGTGCACTCTGCCTACAGCTGGTGCTCAGTGCATGGTACTAAAGACATGATATATGTACCTATGTATCTCTGTGGAGCACAGCCTCTATGCTTCAGAGCTGTAAACCCAATCAAAACAAAGACTGATCTTTAAGTCACAAGTAAACAAAGTCAGCCACAAACAAAGGGCAATGACAACAATAAAAACAAAAAAGTAGTGACAGAGAATCTGGGAACTGAGGGCTGATGACATTCGTCTCCGGAACAGAGATGCCTCCTGATCCACAGCCCCTTGTCTGGAAGGTGTCTCACAGGACAGTCAGCCAAGCTCAGGATAAGCGCAAAGGAGAAGGCATGGAAACCACTGCTGAGCTGTCTTCCAAAACACGCAGCTGTGAAATGTGGCACAGCCAACAGATTCACTGAGCAGGTATTTACAGAGTATCCAGACAGCCAGCACCACACCAGGCGCTGTGGAGAATGAAGAAACGCCTGAGAAATGGCCCCGCACTCTAAGCTCCCACTCAGGAAGGAAAGGGTCAAATGTTAGAACCGTGCTGGGTTACGCACTGGGATGGGAAGCCCATGGGTCAGAGAGGTGGACAGAGGTTGTCCAGACCCTGGCATCACCAGGTGTAAGCATTGTGATCTTGGATAAATTATTTAGTTTTTCCTTTTTGGTAGCTGGCCGGTACAGGGATCCGAACCCTTAACCCACGGTGTTATCAGCACCGTGCTCTATCAAGTGAGCTAACCAGCTAGTCCAGTTATTTGGTTTTTCTAATCCTCAGACTCCCCGTCTGTTAAAAAAAATATCAAATCATGTGAAGAACATTTCACTGTGTCTGCCCTATCATGGATGTCATGATACTAATTCTCTTTTCTTTAATCCATCTGACCCACTTGGCCCAGGTGGCTATTGTTGCTACTGTCGTGCTTATTCTTTCGTGGGTGATAAGGAGCCTTTCCCTAATATTCAGGACCCAGGTATATGGAGGTCAAGCTATTTATATCCTATTACAGTGAGGGTTGCCAGATATAGCAGATAAAAATACAGGCCCACCAGTTAAATTTGAATTTGAGATAAACAATACATAATGTTTTAGTGTAAGGATGCCCCAAATATTTCATGGGAGGTACTCTTTCTTTCTTTAATTTATTTTTTTTTGTGATGCTCAAATCAGTATAATTAGTATATTCAACATTACACAATGTAATCATTTTCTACACTAAGGTATTATTTGTCATTTGCCTAAAATTCAAATTTAACTGGCCGTCCTATATTTTATCTGGCAACCCCAATGACAATTCTTGAACCGAGGCTCCCCATGACTTTTGTCAGAATTACCAACTGTTCAACACGGCCATTTCCTGACCCCTTCTCAGAGCTACTGAATGAGAACCTCTGGGTCAACAGCAGGGTATCTGCATGTTTAACCAACATTCCAGGTGATTCTTAAGCTCCCCAGTGTTTGAGAACCATCCTTCAACTATGTGGGTGGAGAAAGAGACTTCTAAAGACAAGGGTTTTGGTTTTTGAAGCCTCCCACTCTATAGAAATCAATTTTAAAGACTGAGGGTAGAGTTTCAGTTGCCCTCAGCTGAGAGCTTTTTGTAACACGTGTGTTTAAAAAAAATGGCAACAGAAAAAATTGCAGGGAGCCTCAGCGAGGAGTCCTAAACAGTGTCTTTATTAATTAAGAACTTCATGAAATAATGTGAAACCTAAATGGTTTAAAAAAAAATTAGGATGCTGAGTCAAGGGTCAGCACCCTGTAGCTAGGAGCAGCATGAGGCCACAGTGGCTCTGCCCTAAGTGAAGGTTACCTGCCCAAAGTTTGGCCATTAACCCTGGGCGGGATCCCATGGGTCCTCCCAGCACAGTGACCCTATCATTGGTCAGCCTTCAGCTCCCAGGCCTGTGGCTTCAGTGAACATAATCACTACTGATGTGTGTACCTCAGTCATTAAGATAAATACTCCCAAATTTGGCCACTTACCAGAACTCTCTTACATCTAGCCCCTCTGGGGTTTGCAGAACTTAACTGCCAAATGTAAAAAAATAAATAGCCTTCCTGGGAGAAATTTGTTACTTCTTGATTTGTCTAGCAGAATTATCAAGAGACTGGTGCTCAAAGCATTTTGAGTTTTGGGCCTTTAATCCTGTGTACCTCCTGATGCCAAAGTGACTATAAATCTAGGTGGTAAATGAGGTGCAAAGAGGGGGACAGAGTTCTTGAGGAAAAAAAAGACAGCCTGCATTCTTTTCAAACCAGCAGCGTTATTAATCTGAACGAACTGGCTCACCTTTCCACCCCATCTCACCATTCTCAAAATAAGAGAAAATTTACCTAAAACAAACCCAAAGCAAATTCCACTCCTTCAGGGGCCAGACAGTTCACAGTATAGTGTCCAGGTTTGAATTGCTGGGGAGTGAAGGACACCATTTGGGGGTAGCCAGTCCCAGCTCCAGGGCAGGGTCCTCACCCCAGAATGCCCACCCATGTTGGCTTCTCTTGGAGTGTTTCACAAGAAAATGAACATTCTGATTTGTTTAAAATATCATTTGATTTTTAAATGTTTCTAATTATTAAAAATTGTTTAAAAAAATATAATGTGAGTTTATATAAAACTGCAAGCATGTAGTATAAGAGTGTTGAATTAAAATGAAATGCTGTGTAAGGGCAGACTGTTTTCTATGTAATTTAACTAATAAAGGAAAAATGAAAAGACTGACATTTGGACAACTATCAGGAACCAGCTCATAAATGGACAAATACATTCAGACAGGCAGGCAGGTAGATACAGAAATGAATTTATAAACTATTGTAAATGGACAGCTACAGAAAAGAGTGGTGAGCACAGTCTAACAGAAATACTCATGCACAATGTAAAGGTTGCCAAGAAATCAGATTTTCAAAACTAGTGGAAGGGGTGGTCTCGGAGGACTGGGAGAGATAGCCATAATAGGGAACTAATAAAGCCCCAAAGTAGCAGTATTTTTGGTAACAGACTTTTTGGACTTGGGGACAGCTTGGCTCTTCTCTGGAGAAACCTGAGCAGGACCTATTGGAGGTTATATGTGAAATCCTTCAAATATTCTGAGATCCCAGGTGCGTGAGATTGCCACACCTCAGGTTTTATCTCTCGATTTTGCTCTTGGAGACCAGGGCTCATGCAATTAGGCTGTGAGCTTGGCTTCCAGACCCCAAGCAGAGAGGAATGAGGTGGGATTGAGGGGGGAAACAGCATAGTCATCTGGACCCTACTTCAGAGGCAGGCGGGGACAATGACCCCAGGATATATGTGGAGGTCTTACTGCTATGCAAATGCAGGACCACACGTGGTGACAGACCCTTCAATGGCAAATCCAATCACATGTTGGAAGAGAAATGGGCCAGACTTCAGAGAGATGACCTGCTTGGTGAATCAAGCAAGTCCATACGACACTACTGGGAGGCAAACCCTTCCCAGGGGATTCCGATGGAGTCCAGGTGGAGGTTGGCATTTTGGCTGCGAGTGCAGCTTCTTTGGGGCTGCTTCTCCTTCCCCACTACCCACCCTGTGCTGTTGCTGCCCCCTGCCCTTACCGTCAGTCAGAGTCTGGAAGCACATCTTGCCACTGAACTTGCCGTAGCCGGCCACAGTGCGGGCACGCACCTGCACCACGTACACCATGCCGGGCCGCAGCCCGTCGATCCGAGCAGTGTTGGTCTGGCTCCTGGCCATGGAGGAGTTGAACTCATTGTGTTCCTAAAAAAGAGCATGGGGAGGGGTCACCAGCCCACTCCGCCCTGGAACACTCAGGCCCCTTCAGTTCCTGCTCCTACAGATCTGCTAGAAGTTGTTATAGTCCCAGGCCATCCCTCTGAAGGGGAACAAGAAGTCTGGCCTGGACCAAGGGAATGCAGAATCAGCTCTGGACCATGGAGTGGTGATACTTTGAAGAAAGGGGTGTGAGGAAACAGCCGAACCCTCAAGGCCTGGCAAGTCATTTTCTACCCATGCCCCACCCTCTCCCCAAGGTTCGGCGGAGGAATAGCATAGCACACCAGCCTTGCAAAATATTGTCGAGTCTCTGACCTCAGCAGAAGCAAAGTTGGCAACATCCCACCCCTGCCTGCCTCTTTCTGTCTTGCTTCTGCTGGGCTGTCCTCTCTTCTCTCCCTGCTCAAGGTATCTCTGGTTACTCCTCACAATGACTGTTCTAGATCATTCCATAAGTTCCCTCAAGTACTTAGGCAAAAAACTTTGGATCCACTGTGCCAAAGAAGTCTAGGCCATTCTGGACTGTCCCCTACACCTGCTTCTGCTGTCACCTTGGCCTGTGTCTGGGTGCCCCATTCTCTAGCTCCTCTTGGCCAGCATTCAGGGAGGGCATGTCCCTCCTCCCTGGAGAGTAGGCCCTGTGTTCTCAACCCCCCTCCACATGTACTCAGGGCTCAGCCTCACCTATCTGTCTGTCACTTAATCCAGCACCTCTGCCTGTCCTCTGCAGTCCCTGTTAACTGCACACGTGAGCCCTCTGGTGTGGGCAGATTTGCCTGTGGTTTTTGTCCAGACCCTTCTGCTCATTGTGAGCACCCTTAAAGGCTTGCTTCCTCTCTTTGCTGCAGATCTTATTTAACATGGGATTGTGCCTGGACTTTCATAGCCTCCCATCTTTTCTGATGCTCCCCACCCACCACACCCCTCCCAATGCCAAACTTTTTTCTTAAAAGGTCTTTGAGCTTCCCTAAACTATCATAATATAAAGACAAGCTCCTAAATTTAAGTTTGTAGGCCATTCATAATAAAGTCAATGTCTCACATTCCCCTAAATCACAGCCTTGTTTCCCCTCCAGGGATCTCCCTGGCCATGAGGCCTTTGCCCAGGCTGTTTCCCAGTCTGAAATGCCTCTATCCAGGGCTCCTCTGATCCCTCCAGGTTGCTTAAGCCTACAGTCCCCAAGGCCTCCTCTCTAGGAAGGCTTTCCTTACTACTTTAGTTCATGGATTCTCTGCATTGCTGTCCTTCCAGATACCACCACACCCTCAGGACCCTCTCATATACCAGCCTGGTCTCCAAGCATTTTCAAGTCAACATATCATTTCTCTGCAGAGATTCTGGGCCATCTCCAAGTATGAAGAAACAAAAGCTTAGAGTCTAGGCTTACCTTTGTCTGCTCCATGAATTCTAGAGCAAAATGGGGAACTCAATGAAAATGAAGAGCTTGGATCACTGGGAGGGAGGTCCCCAAGTCCCCTGTGCAGATCTGGGGTACTCTGATGAGATTTATGCACAATGGTTCAAGAGGCATGGACAAATGAGGGGAAGTCTGCATAATGAGAGACCTACAACCACATTCTTGGCCAAATGACAGAAGAAACTTAGGGAGTTGAGCCAGGACAAAAGAAAATAGTACACTGATAAGAAATTTTCATTGTTTTAAAATATGTAACAGTCCACTTTGCAAAGGCAAAGATGACCTGATGTGTATTAATTCAGTTATTCATTCAACCAGCTAGGCAGTTACATTTGTGACACACCACCACATCAGGGTGCTATACACGGGCTGCAGATACAAAGGCACATTCCCCTCCTCTGGAAATGCGACATCTCATGGAGTAGACTGGAAAATAAACAGAAGATGACAGCAGTGCTGACTGAGTGACTTGGCAGAGAGTGGTTCAGAGGACAGTGGGGGCATAGCAGGAGACCACCTAACCCAGACTTGGCAGGAGATCTGGAGGGGCTCAGGGAAAGGATAACATGAGTTGAGTCATGAAAGATGAAAGAAATCAGCGAGATGAATGAAGGTGGAGAATAAAACATGCAAAATCAAGGCCTGGAAGGATTCAGGAGGGTGCAAGTAATTGGCATATCTGGAGCGTGGGTGGCATAGGGGTGGCAAGGAATGACTTGGAAGTAGTTGTAAAGGACCACAGGTTTGAGGCCAGCTTGAACTGACAGTTGAAAGTTACAAAGAGGCCCGTGCTCACCCTAATGGAGGGGATATCCACTGGCCCCCAGCAGATACTGTCTGGAGAAGGATTACCCACTCATCATTTGATCTATTTAAAAGAAGGGGGGTCCTCCCCAGACCCATCAGGGATTCAGCAGAAAGAGGCTGTCTGCTATAGAAGGGATGTTGTCTAGAACTGTGGCCATTACTATTTTGAAACACTGGACATCTGAGACCTGAAACTAAAAATGTCTTCATCATCTTGCAAATAAGGATGAAATCCCATTGCTAAAAATCCAGGTGGCTGCCCAAATTCTCTGGTTTCACTGGACTCTGATGCCATCACGTACTGCTTGAAATAAGTGAAGCATTGACTGGGTAGCTTCTACTGAAAAAAATGTGCTTTGATATATTGGCATTTGGATTGTAAGGACCAAACATCATCCCATGATCACTTGATAGTCCACACATTCTTGAGGAAGTTCAGTGACTAAAATGAGCATCAATTTTCATTCCTCACAAAATCATTTATCAATTCCAGGCAGATGAGTGAAAGATCCAGGTGGCTGCCCAAATTCTCTGGTTTCACTGGACTCTGATGGCATCACGTACTGCTTGAAATAAGTGAAGCATTGACTGGGTAGCTTCTACTGAAAAAAGTGTGCTTTGATATATTGGCATTTGGATTGTAAGGACCAAACATCATCCCATGATCACTGGATAGTCCACACATTCTTGAGGAAGTTCAGTGACTAAAATGAGCATCAATTTTCATTCCTCACAAAATCATTTATCAATTCCAGGCAGATGAGTGAAAGTGATGAGTGCATTTGCTTTTTTCGATTTTGGTTTGCTTATGACTGATTCTATGGGTATGTGGGAGTGAGAGGGTGCAGCTGTTGAGGGCAGAGACCATGTCTCTCTATTTCTCTGTCCCCAGCACCCCAGCATGCAGCATGTCCCTTGTACCACCTGGGCGCTCCACAACTCAGTGCTAAATGAATGAATAAACAGCACACTTCAATCCAGTTTGAGCCAATCAATTGCACATACAATATTGCAAAGGTCTAAATGAATATCTATGAGAAAACAATCCTAAAATTTGAAAGGTAGAGATTCCCAAGGCCTAAATCAGTTTGTCCTAGCCTAGACAGTTACGAAGAGTGAGTAACCATCGAAACGCTTAATCATTAAGACAGCTGAGAGCAGATGTAGATGCTCCTCCCATGGTTTGCCTACAAGTGCTGACACCAGGAGTGAAAAGTGCTACAAGACAGCAAACAAGAGAGAATGATGGATGGAAACATATTAAAATGGGGAAGGAGATGAATATGGGAGAGGCTCTGGGAGTGTCATCAGCTCGATGGCATCTGAGCTCTCTATTAATGAACTTTGTTGATTCTATCCACAGAGCTGAAATTGAAAGGTGTCCCAAGCACAAAGTGGAGCAGGAGACCTAGGAGGGGTTTTTCAGGGATTGCAAAACTACCACCCCTGGCCAGCCACCTGTTTTTTTAAATAAAGCTCTACTGGAACACAGCCACACCCATCTATTTACATATTGCCTGTGGCTGCTTTCCTGCTACAAGGGCTGATGGAGTAATTGGGACAGGGACCTTATGACCCTCAAGCCTAACTTATCTATTATCGGTCCTTCACAGAAAAAGTGTGCTGACCCCTGTTTAGATGAAGAGGCTGGATGTCCCTGGGGAACAGGAAGTTACACAAATAGAATTCAGCCCAGGACATCTACTGGGATGAATTCTATTTGTGTTTGCATCATCTAAAGGCCAGGATTCCATGCCCATGTGGACCATGCAGGCAGATCCTTCTGGTTACAAGTATTTGGATTTAATCTTAAAATACAATCTTTCATTTCAGGGGCCACACCAATTTTGAGATCCTCAGCATCAGCTATGACTGAGTCCATTCGTGTACTGAAGTTTCCACCACTGAAATAAAATAAAAATGTCTATATTTCTGGTTCTGTGACTCCCTATCTGTGACCTGTGTGGTCATAGATAAGCCATTTAACCTTTCTGTGACTTAGTTCCATCATCTATAAATTGGTTATATCTGGTTTTCAAGTATATATATATATATATTTAAGGATTAGGGCTACTTTATCTGTGTTTATCTGGCACATAATAGGTACTCAATATGTGATGAGTTATGATCATTGTGATTATTATTTCAGAATGCCCTCACAGGCTAATGCCTTTTTCTTTAGTCCTATTAGAAATGACCAAGGCAATGTAATGGATGTTATCATAGTCGAGCACTTTGTAAGAGAAGGAGAGTTTTACAGTAAAATACCGAATGGTAACCAGTGCTTTGGCAAAGAATCTTCTGTGTTCCCAAGGAAAGCATTCTGTTCTCTGGAGTGGGGACAATAATGTGCTTCACTGAGGTGTTTAAGCCGCCGCAGGCTCTGAGCTGCTGTGTATGTGTGTCTGTTAATAATTAGTATAAATTACTGAGAAGCAGGGCAGTGGCCTGATATGGGAGAATAAGCTTCCTTCATAGCATAAGAAGTTGAGATTAATTACAGGTCTTTAAGGGAGGAGCTTTAAATGTAAAGGGAAAGAAGCTTGGGCCGGGCTGGGGAGCAGGAACCAAGGACACAGGTACAAGCCTTCAGTCCTGAGCCCATCATTAAGCTCTTCACCCGTCTCAGCTGCCCCACACACAGAAGATGAGAAGGAGGGGCAGGTGGTCTCCAATACATTCTGCCGCTTCCCAACACCAATCCCTGCTGCAAATGATTCAAGCTCACCTCCTAGCTATGTGACTGTGGGCAAGATTTCTTTTTAATTTCTCTGTGCATCAGCTTCTTACCCATAGCAGTGATGCAATATTTACCATGCTGGAGTTTGAGGGGGAAAGCAGATAATAAAATATAAAGCCCCTGGCACCCAGTAGGTGCACACTAGGAAGAAATTATTATTATTTTTCTGAGATGAGTTGTTATTTCAACAAGGTTACAAGTTCATGTGGGGTGGGGGGCTGGGTGGACCCACCATATACTGGCCACACATGGTACTCTATGGAACCGTAGGTCAACATTGGTGACAAAATGGGACTCTGTGGTCAACTGGTCCAGACAGATTGGTCCAACACTCTGGAAAGTGAACATTTTCTTCATTAAGTGACAGAAAATATCTAGCAAATAAGGGCCCCAAATTCAAAGTGGATTGGACATGATGGGTGCTTGTGTATCCAGATGGTTTAAATTACCCCCAGTTTGCTGATTTATCCAAGTAAACTCCACAAAACCCCCTAACGCTGCCTAATCCTTGCCTTGCTTGCAGGTTCGGCTGTGATGCAGAAGGGCACACCTCCTCAACTAGACTGGTGATCCTTCTGGACCTCCGCTTTCAGGAGGGCCAATTGCTGCCATTTACAAATGTGAAGACCGTGGCCTAGAGTGGTCGGGTCATTTGGCCACAGCTGTGGCACTGGTTAGCTGCGGAGGGCACTGGAAACGAGGCTCTGCTTCTCGATGCAGTGGCGTCTCACTGTTCAGCACGGCCTCTGTGTTGCAGGGCTGCGGGTCTCCGTCTTTGATTCTCTTCTCATTTCCACTGACCCCCAGGCTTAAGGCTTCCATACCATCTCTGTACTGACAACTCCCAGGTGGGCAGCCCCAGCTGGTCCCCTTGCCTCAGCTCCAGACGTGGACACCCCGCTGCCTGCTCCATGTCTCCACCTGGCTATTTACACACGGAGCTGAACTTCTGTTCCTTCCCTCATCCCACAGTGATCGCCTTCTCATTCCTCTTCTAGTGGCTCAGGCCAAAACCCTCCCTTGCCTGAAGTCCAACTTGTTGGAGACCCTATTGGTTCTGCCTTTAGTTTATACATCTAGAAATCAACTACATTTCAATAGCCCTCTGCTTCTCCCTTGATTCAATTTCACCTTAATTCAACCCACCATCACCTTTGTAGATGATTATAAATCTAGCAGGCCTAATTTCAATGAAGCAGTCTCAATAATCCTTTCAAAATGTAAGTCAGGTCTTGTCCCTCCTCTGCTCCTAAACCTGCTATGACTCCCTGTGTCACTCAGTGGAAAAGCTCAAGCTCAAGTCCTTGAGGCCCAACGTGATTACCTCCCTTGGGAACCCCTCTCACCTGACTACTACTTTCCCACTGCTCCCATCACTCCAGCCAAGCTGGTTTCCTTGAGTCACCAGTCATGATCCTGCCTCAGGACCTTTGCAGGGGCTGTTACCCCTTCTTCCCTGAGATAAGTGCTTCGTGACAACCTTACCTTGCTCAGGTCTTTACTCAGATCTTATCTTCTCCGAGAGGCCCACCTTGGCCATTCTATTGAATTCTGCAACCTGCTCCTCCTTCAAGCCTGATCCCTGATCCCATTTACCCTGCTCTGCTTTTTCTTTTTTCCTTTACACTGCTCATTTTCTAATATTCTATATAATTTCCTTACTTATTATGTTCGTTGCTCATTGTCTGTCTCCCTCTGTTAGAAAGTAAGATCCTCGAGGGGGGGTATTCTTGTCTATTTGATCCCTGTTATAACCTAGAATAGTAATTATACCTGTCAAATAGTAGGCTCTCAATAAATACTTGCTGAGCAAATAAATGAATGGATTAGGTTTCTACAAATAATGTGTTGGGTTAGTATAGAAAGCACTGTATTTTCCTGGGACTTTACAGATGCTGCAGTTCACCATGGTGGGAGGGAGGCCCTGCTTCCCTGGCAGATAGGCTGAGGACCAACACCGCAGGGCTGTGTTTCCCTTTTCTTGGCAGCAGATGCCCTCCCATAGCCCCCAGCAGCAGTGGATAAAGAGCAGTCAAGGAAGACTTCTCTTTAGTACATAAATTTCTATTTCTAGTCATTTTTATCTCACTCTTTTAAATTTCTATTTGCATGGTTTTTAACCCCCCTAAATATATTAGTGTAGTAGTCTATGCATATGATTTATGAATAAACAAACTTATATTGGAGGTACATGATCAAAAACTTTGAAAATCCCTGATTTTCAAAATCCTGTGAAGATTCCAGGACACCTGGCAGTTTGGTAGCATCTGCATGAGAACAGCAAACACATGACCGGGAGAGCGACAGGACTGGCCTGCCCACAGCAGCCCGCTGAAGTGTCCAGACAGCAGGGTTGTGGGCCAGAAGGTTCTCTCCTGAGTTGGTGCAGAAAATTCTGGCTTTTGAGGCTTTTGTTGGGGCAGACCTGGGGAACTCTTCAGGGAGCCTCTGGCCTCTGGGAGAGCGACAGGACTGGCCTGCCCACACCAGCCCACTGAAGTGTCCAGACAGCAGGGTTGTGGGCCAGAAGGTTCTCTCCTGAGTTGGTGCAGAAAACTCTGGCTTTTGAGGCTTTTGTTGGGGCAGACCTGGGGAACTCTTCAGGGAGCCTCTGGCCTCTGTCACCTGATTCCTCCCTCCCCTTGGGATTTCTTCCAGCCTGTCTCCTTCTGCCCTCAGCTGGCCACCATCCATGGAACAGTGGTTGTCCCTGGGTCCTGCAAGCCTGCAGGCAGAGCTGGCTCACCTTCTCATAGTAGCGGATCTCATAGTCCAGGATGATGCCATTGGGCTGCTCCGGCTGTGGCCATGACAAGGTGATGCTCCTCATGGTAGCACTGACCTGGTGCATGATGGGAACAGTGGAGGGGGCTGTAGAGAGAGGAAGAGACAGGGTAGCTGAACAGACTCTCAATTATAGACGTGGACCCTCAGAGATAAGTAGGGCGAGAATTGCCATTGGGTTTGAGCCCTGCCCTTTCTCTCTCATCAGCTGAGCTGGATCTGTAGAACTTCCTGTGGGGTTTTCATAATGAATGGAGTTTGGGTAACAGAGGAGAGAACAGGTGATAATTTAGGAGAGGAGAGCATGTGTGGGCAGGGGCTGGAATGGATGTGATATTTTCATGGGCAGAGAGGAGAAAGGCTTGATCAAAACAGGAGATGGTTGGAAGAATCAAACGAAAAGACAGAAGGAAAAGAAGAGCAATGGGATGTTTTTGAGCAGGTGCTGAAGGAGCCTCAGTCTTGCAGTTGTGATCTGAGCTATTGCAGAGAAGAGAACCTGGGGACCAGGGATGATGGTGAGAGAGCAGAAGTGGTCAGTGCAGAAATACCGTGCAATGGAAAGGAACATTCTAGCAAACATCTTTCTGACATTGCATGTAAGATTTCACTGTACAGTACTTTGAAAGGGAAAGAGGAGGCATCTCTCAAGAAGACATGAACACAGAGCAACGACAGGGGTACTGACAGGGTTTTCCAAATAAGGACATTTGCAATAAGGAGCTCCCACATATGAACAAAGAAATGATACACAAACCAAACATTTGGAAACAGGATCATAATTCCAAAATCTGTAAAGTTGATTTGGAAATCTCTGTCTGGAAGTAATATTATTTATTTCCCAATTTGACATTTTTTACATGGTGTAAGTAAAATGAAAACAGTCTGGAAATAATAGATGAGGGCTGTCTTTCTAGGAGAGAGGCGGGTAATGGATGAGGCTTCCATCTACGCTCTGTTCAGGGGCTGTTCCCTTTAGTCCTGGCACTTCTGCAATGATGAAGGTCGTTTCCTCACTCAAACTCCACTTTACAAGGGTTTCTCTGGGGACCGTGGCTGAGTGACATTTACTATCCTCAATTTAGGTTAACAGATTCCCCTCCGAGACCCGGAATTACAGAGCACGGCTAACGGTTCATAGGGGCCACCGCCCTTCCCACCACTTGCTGGACTCTCGGTGAGCACCTACTATGTGCGGCCCCATGCTGGGGAGGGGACACAGAGCATTTGTCCTAATGATGCTCCATAAAGAGTGAGAAGTGTGGGGAGTGCTGTGACGAGCCCTTACAATCAGTGTCCCCGGGACTCTGATGGCCGGTTTGCACAGTTCTCGTTAGAGACCTTGTGGCATCTGTGAAAATGCACCTCCCAGAGCTCCTACTCCTGGGAGGATGATTGACAAATGGACCCAGCTGCTGCACTCTGAATCCACGGCCACATTCACGCAGAGGACCGCTTCCCACAGGCTGCTCCTAGCCAGTGACGGAGAGTGGCAGGGAGGCCACAGAGGCCCATTCCTGCAAGATACAAGACTCTTCTGATTGGCGACTTTCTCTCAAAGACTCCCCATGGGGTTTTCCGATGATTCCCTGCAGCAGCACAGCAGTCAGACTCTTCCCATCTGGGTCTCCTTCCTGCCCTCTCTCCTTCACAGGGATCAGACCTTCATTGTGGTCTGATGGCTCCCCCAGCCTCCTCTACTCCCACCCATTCCCCCAATAAATGTCTTGCACATCTAATCTTATCGTGGTGTCTGCTTCGCGCATGGCCTGGATTAATGTAGTCCTGGACAGCCTACAATTTCCCTGTCAAGCACTTGCTGCCAGGCTCCAGTCGTGCCCAGGGCTGGGCAGCTCTCTGCCTCTGGGTGCTGTTGCTTTGTACTTCAGTGGCCCTCACCAGTTTGCACACCTTCCTTATCCTTATCTGAAGTGTATCTTCTTCCCACTGGTCTCAGTTCTGCCAGCTGATGTAACATAGGATGTTCCCTCTTCCACAGAATGGCTTGTCAAATATGTAAAGAAACTAGTTAGATCACCCCTGCATTGTTTCTGCTGAGAATAATAGCCAAATACTACAGACATGTCTCTCATGACCATGGGCGGCTTTTTTCCAAATGGGTCCCATGTTCTCCAAATCCCTCTTGAGGCTTGAGGCCCAGAGGCAAGCCATCTCTCTCCCCACTGCCTGAACAGCAAAGATTAGAGTAACACTAATATCTAGCATGATATACATCTGCTAATGTGACCATTAGCCTTGGATCAAAAACATGTCCCCGCTGTTCCATTCTGAAATTACAGTCACACATAGCCTTTGGGCTTCTTCATGGTACGTTCCTTATCTTCTGACTGTAGAGTTGGCTTTTGGCTTTGACTATGGAGATTTACATGCATCTTTTTACCTTTATGCTGTTAAATTTGGCCTATTAATCCAGTAAGTTGAGATAATTTTTTGATCCCGATTCAGCTGCCAAATGCATTTTCTCTTCCTCCCAACTTAGTATTATGGCCCATGTTAATTAATTAATTAAACAAATATTTGCTGAACATCTGCCATGTACCAGTCACCATTATAGGTTCTAGAGATACCCGAGTGAACGAAATAAAATTTTCTGCCTTCTTAGAGCTTACTTTCTAGTGGAGGGATTCAGAGACCAGATGTAATACATAAATCATGAGGTATGTTACAAGATATTAAGTACAATGGAAAATATGTAGGGGGGGAGGGATACAGAATGCCACAGTGTGTGTGTGGGGGGGGGGTGCAGCCAGCAAGGGCCTCCCTCAGAAGCAGATGCAGGAGCACAGGGTTGAAGGGTGAGGGGTAGCCGTGTGGCTACCTGGAGCACAGCATGTGAGAAGGAACGGCCAGGACGAAGGGTCTGATCTGGGAGTGTCAAAGAGCCCGTGGGACTCAAACAGAGAGGAGGCCACAGAGGGCAGGTCCCTGAGAACATGGGAGGGACTTTGGCTTTTTCTCTGAGTGACTGGGCAGCCTCAGGAGGGTTGTCAACAGGGCAGGGATGTGATCTGACTTGCACGTTAATAGCATCCCTCTCTGCTATGTTGCAAATAGAATGCAGGGGACCTTGTAAAAGTAGAAAAACCTGTCACAACACTGCTGCAATAGTCCAGCTGCGAGACAATAGTTACTTGGACCAGGCTCCAAGCAGTGGAGGTGGTAAGATTCTGGATTTGCTTATATTTAGACTATCTCCATGGATGTGGGATGAGGAGGAAAACAGAAGAGTCAAAATGACTTCAAGGTTTTGGGCCTGAGCGACAGCAGGAGAGGGGCTGCCATCATCTGAGATCAGAGAAGCCATCAGTAGAAGCAGTTTGGGAGGGAAGACCGGGTGCTCCACATGGACCTGTTGTGTTTGAGATTCCAAGGTGTCCCAGAGCAGACACTGAGTGGACAAACGAACCTACAAGGTCCAGACTGGAGATATGAATTTGAAGTCATCAGTATTTCAAAGATACTGAAAGCAGCAGAACTGACAGAGGTCACCAAGAGAACGAGTGGAACAGCACATACATTATACATTCTAAGATTCAGGAGATGAGGAAAAAACAGCAAAGGAGCCCGACAAAGAAAGGCCAAGGAGGTAGAAGGAAACCCAGGAGAGTGTGATCGCCTAGAAACCAGTGGGACAAGCAGCTCAGGAGGAAAGACTAAGTTAAATGCTGCTGCTAAGTCAGGGAGAACGAGGCTACGCAGCAGGCTTGAGGACTCACTGCATGGATGGCACACGATCATCTCTCCTAAGACCTTTTGGAACTTCAGGAAGGCAATTCGGAGAAGGTGAGACAGTTTTCCGGAGTCAGTCCAGATCATTTGGGGATCCCAATGAGTCCCCAAAAACGGGGTGAGCGAATGGCTCCCAAACACCCTCTTTCATCCCGCTGCACACTGTGCTACTCGCTTGGCTGCCCAGGAACTTCAGGAAGGCAATTCGGAGAAGGTGAGACAGTTTTCCGGAGTCAGTCCAGATCATTTGGGGATCCCAATGAGTCCCCGAAAACGGGGTGAGTGAATGGCTCCCAAACACCCTCTTTCATCCCGCTGCACACTGTGCTACTCGCTTGGCTGCCCATTATAGCAGACCTACGTGAGAGCACCACTCACATGTTAATCATGTCCGTGCCATACAGGTTGTCAGGGCCCCTCTGTCTTGAGAACTGGAACATCATATATTTAAAAATTGGAAAGATCAATCCTAACAGCCCCAGGATTTGGATGGGCTTGGTTCTTCTCCTTGCCTCTAACCACTGGGGACAAGCAAGGCAGTCACAGCCCTGACTTAAGGTCCTTGCAGTCTAGTTGGGGTCAGATTATAAAGAGGAATTCACGGGGGGAGGGGGGGTGACCCAGAGGGGGTCGATGGCCCCCATTACTGCAGATGGCAAGGACCTCCCCAGCAGCTGGTCAGCAGCACAGGAACTGGGAAAAGCTGCCAGAAGGAAATGGGCATCTCTGTCTGCATTTCTCAGATTTATGACTATGACGTGATGGCCACAGGCCTGCGGAAGGCTGTGTGTCCTCATTCAGGTCACTCTACATGTCTTACGTGTTAACTGCAGTGGGATTTAGCACATGGAAGAAAGCAAGAAAGCTGGTTTTTCCTTCTCCAAGGGCGAATACCACCCCTAGATCTGGTGTCTTATGTGCTATGGAACCTTCAGAAAAATCGGAAAATAGTAAAAATGAGCTCTGGTAGTCCTCAAACACCAACTTCTTCTATTAAAGCTGAGGAAGCTTAAAGAGGGATGGGGAGATTAATTCAAGGGGTAAGCCCCCGTGACCCCCAAGCACTGCACACTGGTTTTAACAGTGAATCCTGGCCGGTCATCTTTTCCCCATAATCCTCAGATGAAGGAGTTTTCATGAAACTCAAAAGAGTCTCTCTTTTGCAAGCACACACGAAGCTTTTGACTAAATTAAACATTCTACTGAGAAGGAAATGAAAATAAAGAGTTCACAAGATTATTCAAACTTAGCAAGGAAACAAATGAGGACCATTTTTCAGAAAAGGTAAGAAGAAAGGATTCATTTAGAGGCTATTTGGAAAGAAGGTGCCGAGGGCTCAGTGAAGATGTGCTTGGCCGAAAGAGGAGGCGCTCCGTACATCAGAACAGAGCCAAAGCTGTCCTGCACCCTTCCCAGCAAAACAAAAAGGCTGACCCAACAGGAAGCCAGGATCTAGAAAGGAGGGCAGGGAGCAAAGAAGAATGTCCTGTCAGGCCCCAAGAAAAAACCAACCAGGGCTTAGACAGAAGCGGAGCCAGGAGCATCTGAGAAGAGAGTCCGCGGCCAGTAAGAAGAGGCCCGTGAAGTGTGCCAGAAGCAGGAGACTCAAAACTTCTCTGGTTGGGCCGGCCCGGTGGCGCACTGCTATAGTGCACCGCTTGGGAGGCGCAGTGGCGCTCCCGCCCGAGGGTTCAGATCCCACGTACAGACCGGTTCCCGCTCACTGGCTGAGCGAGGCGCGGGAGCAACACCGAGTGTTGCGATCCGTTCCCGGACACCGAAAAAGACAAAAAAAAAAAAAAAAAAAAAAAATCAGGGAAGGAGAGAACAAAAAAGCAAGTGACTGAGTGAGGCCTCTGTCTTTGCCTTTGCCAGAAAAGACTTTAGGGGGATCTTACTCACAAATTGCTTTTTAAGCAGACAGATCCAAGATGGCACGTCACATACAGCAGTGAAAGGGCACAGAATGTTCTCTCCTGAACTGACAAATGAGCTGTGGANAGGAGGGCAGGGAGCAAAGAAGAATGTCCTGTCAGGCCCCAAGAAAAAACCAACCAGGGCTCAGACAGAAGCGGAGCCAAGAGCATCTGAGAAGAAAGTCCGCGGCCAGTAAGAAGAGGCCCGTGAAGTGTGCCAGAAGCAGGAGACTCAAAACTTCTCTGGTCAACGGCTCAGGGAAGGAGAGAACAAAAAAGCAGGTGACTGAGTGAGGCCTCTGTCTTTGCCTTTGCCAGAAAAGACTTTGGGGGATCTTACTCACAAATTGCTTTTCAAGCAGACAGATCCAAGATGGCACATCACATACAGCAGTGAAAGGGCACAGAATGTTCTCTCCTGAACTGACAAATGAGCTGTGGATGGATGCATTGAAGGGACAGGATAGCCCGAGCTGCTAGTTGTGAAAGAACTGTCCATGCTGACATAGGACAAGTCCAAACTGGCCATTGGCACTGGCCACTGCCAGCGTGGTCAGCAATGGGGCCTGCCAGACCACCTGCCAGCCCTGCATTTGGGAGAAGGGCTCCAAAGGGGACTGTGGGGCCTCCCATCCCATGAGACTCAGGCTGGGGCTGGCAGGGCAGAGGGAATCTGTCTCAAAAGCAAATAACCCCAAATCTGGACCCTGCAGTCCTGGTGTGCAGAAGCCTCGCTGTCGTATCACAGGTTCCCCTGTCCATGCATTTCAAGCTTATGACATTCCTTGACCCTTTAATCTAGTTACTAACTCAGTCATTTTCAAAGTTTTTTCTTACTCATTTTGTTTTTCTTATCCAGTAGGGGCATTTTCCCCTAACAATTAAGCATCTCAGATTCCAGAATGTGAGCATGAGTTGATGCTATTTTCTAGGACGATTACTAAGTTTGAAAACATTATCTTTGCCTATTAGATACTTCTTCATAATCTCTTAATTGATTTTTGTGTTAGAATAATTCTTTCAACAGTTTTAACCATAATCCATTTTGGGATCTAATAAATGATATAATAGTTTACTATGTTAAAATGTTTTATTCAAGGCATCAAAAATATTAAAAAGTTAAAAAAAATAGCAAAATGCACAAACATCGAAAATTAAGTTGATCTACTGAAGTAAAAAGTTCAAAAGGGTTAAAAATATTGAATTTGCAATAGCCAAGAGCTGGAATCAGCCCAAATGTCCATCATCNCGCAGCAGGCTTGAGGACTCACTGCATGGATGGCACACGATCATCTCTCCTAAGACCTTTTGGAACTTCAGGAAGGCAATTCGGAGAAGGTGAGACAGTTTTCCGGAGTCAGTCCAGATCATTTGGGGATCCCAATGAGTCCCCGAAAACGGGGTGAGTGAATGGCTCCCAAACACCCTCTTTCATCCCGCTGCACACTGTGCTACTCGCTTGGCTGCCCATTATAGCAGACCTACGTGAGAGCACCACTCACATGTTAATCATGTCCGTGCCATACAGGTTGTCAGGGCCCCTCTGTCTTGAGAACTGGAACATCATATATTTAAAAATTGGAAAGATCAATCCTAACAGCCCCAGGATTTGGATGGGCTTGGTTCTTCTCCTTGCCTCTAACCACTGGGGACAAGCAAGGCAGTCACAGCCCTGACTTAAGGTCCTTGCAGTCTAGTTGGGGTCAGATTATAAAGAGGAATTCACAGGGGGGGGTGACCCAGAGGGGGTCGATGGCCCCCATTACTGCAGATGGCAAGGACCTCCCCAGCAGCTGGTCAGCAGCACAGGAACTGGGAAAAGCTGCCAGAAGGAAATGGGCATCTCTGTCTGCATTTCTCAGATTTATGACTATGACGTGATGGCCACAGGCCTGCGGAAGGCTGTGTGTCCTCATTCAGGTCACTCTACATGTCTTACGTGTTAACTGCAGTGGGATTTAGCACATGGAAGAAAGCAAGAAAGCTGGTTTTTCCTTCTCCAAGGGCGAATACCACCCCTAGATCTGGTGTCTTATGTGCTATGGAACCTTCAGAAAAATCGGAAAATAGTAAAAATGAGCTCTGGTAGTCCTCAAACACCAACTTCTTCTATTAAAGCTGAGGAAGCTTAAAGAGGGATGGGGAGATTAATTCAAGGGGTAAGCCCCCGTGACCCCCAAGCACTGCACACTGGTTTTAACAGTGAATCCTGGCCGGTCATCTTTTCCCCATAATCCTCAGATGAAGGAGTTTTTTTTTTGAAGTTCTTACAACAAGCAAATGGAGGGGACACACTTGGGTGGGAGGGGGGAGAGGGAGGAGGGAGGGAGGTTTCGGTGATGGGACATAATAATCAACTACATTGTATATTGACAATATAAAAATAATTTTAAAAAAATATTGAATTTGGATTTCAGAGTTTAGCAAATATTATCTAAAAGGGGAAACAGCGCTGCTTCTGCTGGTGGAAGTCAGGCCAGGGACAGCCTTGTTCTGAAGCCATCTTTCACCCTCTCCAGGAAGGTGCCAGTCACAGCTGGGTTTCCTCTACCTTAGCTCAGGTGAAAACTCTAGCAAGTCTCTTGGAAGAGAAATGGTCTCTCCAGTTAGAGGGACTTTCATATCTAAAATTTCCACAGAGACCCACAGAAAAAGGAGCCCCTCTGTGTCCCTCACAATAACTCATGGTGGGAAGGGTGGGATAGCTTTTTCTGGCCCTTCTGTATAGTGGGGGTGGGGTCCTCACAGTGACCCACCACCCCAGCTCAAACAGTGTGTAGAAGCTTAGTAACCACTCTTACTATCGTGGGCATTGCTTTTTCTAGGACAAGTGCCATCAGTTGATGGACATTCGGGTTGTTTCCACATTTTGGCTATTAAGAATACTGCTTCTATAAACATTCATTCATGAGTTTCTGTGTGGGCAAATGTTTGCATTTCTCCTGGGGATATACCTAGGATTGGAATTGCTGGATCATACGGTAATGTGTGGGCAAATGTTTGCATTTCTCCTGGGGATATACCTAGGATTGGAATTGCTGGATCATATGGTAATACTAACTAACCTCTTCTACTCTTTCTAGAAAAGCATTTCCCAGCCAAACCATCCTTGGAATAACCACCTGCAAACTATACCATAGACCACAGCTGTGAGGAAAACAGGTGAGGTAAGGAATAGTAAGGAGCCCAGGGCAAACCATCCTTGGAATAACCACCTGCAAACTATACCATAGACCACAGCTGTGAGGAAAACAGGAATAGTAAGGAGCCCAGGGCCCCAGCTCAGAGCAGCAGAAATTAGCAAGGTCGGGGCCCTACGGGTGCTGCAGAGAGAGGTGAGTTCCTATTCTGCTTCTGCCATCTGCTTACTGTGTGATGCTGGGTTAAGGTTACCCCCCAAGGCCTTAACTTCTTTGGGCCTCAGATTCTTTGACTGTAAAACAGGAATATTAATACTTACATTATGAAATTTCCAAATGTGCCCAGTGTGGTCTGTTGCTCCTTGCAACCAGATCCCACCTGCCAAGCTGGGGACTTGGCAACCACCCCAAACTCTCTTTCTGGGTCCACCACTGTTCACATATGCAAATCAGTCCCTGGGCAGAGTTCCCCAAGGTAAACGTAAAAAGTAGGATCCAGTGACAGCCTTGGGTGTTGACTTGATAGATATTTTTGAGGGATAAATAAACATGTTGACCAAGTCAGGGTGGAGGCGAAGGATAAGAACAGGCTTGGAGAAGGGGAGGCTGACGAATAGCTGGGCTGCCCAGAGGTGGGAGGGATAAACACTCTGGAAGAGGGCTGGTTTCCCTGCAACACTTGAGAGGACCTGAAGTTTTCTTGGAAGTAATCTAGGAGGTAAGTGATGGGGTGCCTAAGGATAGGAGACCTGGTGACTCTGGGGAGGGGACAAGCACAGCTCACCCACCCAGAGGTGTGGCTCAGGCCAGGAGCTGCTGTGCCCCTGTGGCTCTGCCACTGCCTTTTACCAGCATTGTCACCTGTATCTCCTTATACCTCGTATACTTACCGTCCAGCTCTCTTGTCCACCTCTGGGCCTCTTCCCTTCAAATTACACGTAGCCGGGTGAATCTCTCTAAAGCTCGATTCTCAAAAACCTTCAATGGCTCCCCATTGGAAAAAGTCCACACTCCCCCTGTAACATTTAACAAAGGGGCAGCCCCAGCCGTTCCAAGCTGCCTCCCGCTGCTCCTTCCTGGGAGCCTGCTGTTCTCATCCAACCACTCCACTCATCGTGTCCCAGGAGAGCTCAGCTTTTGAAATCTCTGCTTGTAGGGCCACACCACTTTTGGACACAGTACACTGTGATCTAACTTCCCAGGTGCATGTCTCTGCTCTTCATCACTGGAATAAACTCTTTAGGACAAGAGTCATGTTTTGAGCCTGTCCTGCTATGTTAGCACATATTAGACATTCGACAAAAGTTTTCCCTTATTGGAATGATCGCAGGTTCTTCTCTAAAGACCTCAGAAGTGAAGGGATCAGAAAATCACTTAGTTCTAATAAACAGGAATATTGGCCTTCACAGAGACTGAGGTGAGAGAGGCGAGGCAAGTGTGACCCTGCAGTCTGCACCTGGGGAGGAGTATAGAGCAGGTCTGAATGTAGCAGTCTCAAGCGAGTGTGGATGGGAGTGCTTCTTCCCATGTAGATGAAGAAACCCGGGAGGCTGGGTCCATCCCCATCTCACTGGAACCAGATCCCACCTGCCAGGCTGGGGACTTGGAAACCACCCCAAACTCTCTTTCTGGGTCCACCATTAACATTAGTGGTTTTCTAACTTTTGTCTTCTTTTTTAAGCTATGGAATCCTTTTTCCAAACAAAAACGTCTCTGAAGCATAAAGTGTGAAACAGAACAATTCAGAGTCGCTTTAGGTGAATCAGAAGTTGGGGGCCCAGAGCCCTGAAGCCAGTTCATTTCCTACCTCTCCAACCCACACCCTGAAAGGTTTACAGAGAGATCCCCAAAATGTGGAGAAGTCTGCAGAAGTCCCTGTGGGGCTTCAGATCAAATTATGTGAGTTCCTAGAAGTTATGGGTGATGGGGTTAGGAGTCCCATCTTTTTTTTCTTGCATGAAATACATCCATAGGAAAAAAAAAAGTCTGTATTTTTAATATGCTAGCACTGATGACAAAGAACAATTTGCACACATGGATTGTGTTCCTCTGACATTTCTATTCTAGGAGGTAACTTTGCTGAGAAGGCCCTGCTTAGAGAAGGTTCTCCCTCTGTTGATGAAAACTCATTCCATTGCACAAATATGCTTGAATTTTACATTAGGAAGCCTGACTCATTAAATATTTTTGGTGCAGTAACACTTCTGGTCAAAGAAGATTACACAAATAAGCAATTAGTTTGGAGACTGGATGTGAATACAAAAGCAGAGTTAATTATTTTTCGCATTATTTTCCCCTATTGTGGACATTAACTTCTCATTTGCTTTTGCTCTGGGCTTTGCCTTGAGATGACCCTGACACTCCCTTCCTGTCTTCCTCCCTACACTGGAGTTTCCAGGACAGAGGACTTCCCTGGGTGTGCAGCCTCAGGTCCATGCCGTTGTGGAATATTGGCTGAGTCTCCTCAAGGAGCTCAATGAGATGACAGTGTAGGGAAAGTGAGGGCTTCAGGCCTGCATCTCAGCCTCAAGCCCCGAACAGGGAGCCACAGGCTCTTCTTTCACTGGCCCCTGGTCCATCCACAAAGGGTTTGGTTCCAAACTGGGGGTGTGGGAGGTGGGTGGTACACGAGGGCTGGAGGTTGGGGGCTTCTCTGGGAATGTGAGTTTATAGCAGAGTCCTTCATTTCTGATAGCACCTCTGATGTCTGGGGGTGGGGGGGGGGAATCTTTATTGGGATAATTCACCTGACCCTGCTAGTTCTCAGAACATGGTCCCAGATCAGCATCACATGGGAACTGGCAAGAAATGCAGACTCTTGAGCCCTGCCCTAGAACTACTGAATCAGAGGGTCTGGGCTGGGCCCAGCAATCTGTGTTTGAACCATCCTATGGCATGAGACTAATGCACAGCCGGGTTTGAGAACTGCTTGTCTAGAAATCTAGAAATCAGAATGTTAAACTCTGAGAGGACACCTGAGGTCATTCAGTTTTCTGTCAACTCTTAACAGTTTATAGATTAGAGCACTGAGGGCAAGAGAGGGAAAGTGATGTCCCTAAGTCCTCAGCAGGTTTGTGCAGAGCCGGCAATAGACGAGCCTCATTTCCCTGAGGCCAGTGTGGACCTCTCTCCCCCTTCACTCACACGTTTAGCATTTCCAGAGCCTCTTCGGGATGCCTGGCATGGGGTGTGCATCACTCACAGACAGGTGCTTCCTTCTGGGACCCCTTATGCCCTCGGGGAGATCAGGGGAACCCACCAACCACTCCCACTCCAGGTGGAAGTGTGCCAAGCCTGTGCCAGGAGGAGGCATACCTGTCGGTTTGGTCCTGGGGGCACCTCTGTCTCCTAGTTCACTCTAGCCTGGCATTTTCCCACAGCTCCTTCTCCCTGCTGGGGGAACCAGATGATGCCTCAGGAAATGGCCACTTACTGTGAAAGTGACAACAGACCTGAATTTTGTGACCCTGTGGCCTGGGAGGTGTGTGTGTATGGAGGGGGTACTTGTCAGGAGGTACCTCTGCTAAGCAGGTATCCCGGGTGCTGTGACAGTTGCTGAGGACAGAGCCATCAGGACTCACATGTCAGCTGGGGGGCACACTGCCCAGCTCTGCCTCCCGCAGACCTATCAGCCCCTCCTGGGTGGGACAAGCGCTGGCAGCTTTGGTCTGCTTAATGTTTGATCATGGGAGGCAGTTCACTTGAAATACCAGCACTGGAGAAGCCAAAGGAAAGGACAAAGGGTACCCTGCTGCAGATTGTGTACCCCAGTTACCCCCCAACCCTCACCCACGTGCATTCAGCTGAGCCCCTACTGCAGCGGGGGACTTGCCATCACCACCCTAACACTAACATCACTGCCACCAACGTTGGGCAGGGGAGCTGCACCTGCAATCACTGTGACTGTCCTTTCCCAGATCTGGAGTTTTCTAAGTCCCTAAGTCTACTGGCCTGAAGGCCCAGAGCTTCTCCTCATCAGAGCATCCCTTCTGGCTGCACAGGCAGGCTCCATCCTGCAGTGTCCAGATGTAAGCCCCTCCCTGCACACCACCAGCCCCTCAAAAATTCTGAGCCTCCTTTCCCTTGACTCTGATGTACCTCTCCCACCACCGAGCACAGCCCTGCCCTGAACCCTCTGAAGTGGCTGCTCACAGATCAGGAAACTCCCTATACCCACCCCCTCATCTCAGAACATTTCCTGCATGCCCACGTTAAGGAAAAGCAGCTCTCCCCTGCGGACACCTCTCTCCTGCACCTCTCTCAACTGGTGGCAGTTTATGAGCTTTACACATGGCACACCTCAGGGCCAGGAAGCTGAGGATGTCCTTCCTGCTCCCCATGGCCTCTTCCACACTGAGTAATGACTCTCCATCTCCTGCACCCTCTGCAGAAATGCCATTTGGCTGGACCACCATTCTCCATGTCTTGGGACCACCATGTACTCCCTGCCACCATCACTCCCCATTCATTGAAACCTTGGGCTTCTGTCTGTCCTTCTCTCTACCCTTGAGCCTTGCCCTCCTGCAGATGATGTCAATGTCCACTGGAATAACGGACTTTCAGTTCCCCAAACTCCATGGCTCCTCCGTGTCTTCCATTCCCACTGCGTGCCTGGATGTCACCTCACCTGAAATTACCCCATTTTCAAAACCACAAATTCAAGTATGCTGCTTCCTCACTGCAACCTTGAGGAGCCCACCGCAGCTCTCATCAGCCTCATCTGGCCCTCCTGGCCTTTCCCTCCCCCCGTGCATCAGCCCTCTCTGTATTCACAGCCCTCATTGCCCAGCGTGGGTCCATCATTCACTACACTCCCCACGGGTGCCCTTGTCTTTTCATAGCACACAACTGGCAAGACACAACCAAAGATGGACTCACGATCCACCCCCTGGAGGGTCTGCTGTCCAGCAGCCACCCACTGCTGAGGAGCCACACATGAGGGCAAAGGAGTGGCTTTCTAAACATGTCATCACCAACCTCAAGCGAGCTCTCAACATTTTCCAGAAATCCTGAATTTCTCTGGTTAATTCCATCTCCCATTCTCTGTAATAGCACTGCCGAACATCTTCCACCTCCTCAGAACTTAATCCCCAGTCCTTCCCCATTGCTCTCAGCAATGAACCTTATTTCCCACCTCACAGAGAACAGAAGCCTGAATACCCAACTGCATCAGTAATACCTCAGCCTGGGTACTCAAAACCTCCTTAAATTACAGATGCACAGAACCAGACCTAGCCTCCCCTGATGCCACCTCTGAACACTTCTGGGGGCCCCTGGGATGTCTCTTACACACTTGCAAACCATCCTCTCATTCTCCTGTGTTGGCTCATTTGTTCTCCAAGTCAGATGCCTGTGAGACTCCTCAAGGGAAGCTGCTCATTAGGCAAGACTGCCAGTCTCCTCCCCAAGGACCTGTGGCCCTGTGAGAACACAGTTTCCAGTGCTTCCTCAGGCAGCACCAGGCTCATCGCAGCCTCTGAGGATCCCGCCCAGCTGGTTCACTGTGGCACCCTGCCCCAGCCCCGAGGCTGCCCGTCTGCCTCACACCTTGCAGTACTCCTCATGCAGAGCTGCCCCCTCGCCCTCCCGGTGCTCTGTCCTGGGCCCTCCCTCCCATCTGAGGACTTAGACAAGGAAGCAGACACCAGGCGGGCCTTGCCCTCCTTCTGTCCCCACACAGCCCCCTGCACACCCACCTCCTCACAAGCTTCCCCCCACCCCACACAAACCCCTTTCTGCAAACAAACGCCAGCCTATTGGTACATGAGGCAGAACCAGACTGAACATGATGTGAGGCCAGCTGGGACACCCTGCAGCAGAGGACACTGTGCCAAGGTACAGGGGTTACCAGGAGCAGTGAGACATGGTCCTCTCCCCTGGGAGCCCTCAGTCTATCAGGAGAAATATCGCCCATGCACATGAGAAACTGACACACATCCAGGGACTCCTTGTGTTGTCCTTATAACTGGTACAATTCAGAGAAGGACAACATACATCACATTGGGATTTTCTACAGGGCAGATATGTTAACAGGGGAAGGAATGACTGGGCCCTTGTCCCCCTGAGCTCTTCTGGATGGAGAAAGCATTTGCTCTGTGCCTATGTCCCTAAAGAAAAAAAATAATAATAAGACACAGATTTAAAATCCTAGTGTTCAGTTCTACAGCTAATGTCCTGCAGTTCAGCTCTCAGAAGGAAACTGATCCCAAGGCACGGGGGACTGGCAAATAGTTTCCCTTGCCCTGGAAAATATTTGTGGTCCAGCATTGCCTTTATTTACCCAGAACATTTAGTNGGAGCAGTGAGACATGGTCCTCTCCCCTGGGAGCCCTCAGTCTATCAGGAGAAATATCGCCTATGCACATGAGAAACTGACACACATCCAGGGACTCCTTGTGTTTTCCTTATAACTGGTACAATTCAGAGAAGGACAACATACATCACATTGGGATTTTCTACAGGGCAGATATGCTAACAGGGGAAGGAATGGCTGGGCCCTTGTCCCCCTGAGCTCTTCTGGATGGAAAAAGCATTTGCTCTGTGCCTATGTCCCTAAAGAAAAAAAAAAATAAGACACAGATTTAAAATCCTAGTGTTCAGTTCTACAGCTAATGTCCTGCAGTTCAGCTCTCAGAAGGAAACTGATCCCAAGGCATGGGGGACTGGCAAATAGGTTCCCTTGCCCTGGAAAATATTTGTGGTCCAGCATTGCCTTTATTTACCCAGAACATTTAGTCATGCACATGAGAAACTGACACACATCCAGGGACTCCTTGTGTTGTCCTTATAACTGGTACAATTCAGAGAAGGACAACATACATCACATTGGGATTTTCTACAGGGCAGATATGTTAACAGGGGAAGGAATGACTGGGCCCTTGTCCCCCTGAGCTCTTCTGGATGGAGAAAGCATTTGCTCTGTGCCTATGTCCCTAAAGAAAAAAAATAATAATAAGACACAGATTTAAAATCCTAGTGTTCAGTTCTACAGCTAATGTCCTGCAGTTCAGCTCTCAGAAGGAAACTGATCCCAAGGCACGGGGGACTGGCAAATAGTTTCCCTTGCCCTGGAAAATATTTGTGGTCCAGCATTGCCTTTATTTACCCAGAACATTTAGTGTGCCTTTTCCCCCCATCTTTCACATCCGCTCAGAGAAGATGTTAATTTTCTGAAATTAAACACTTAACTTGATTACTGTTTTGTTAATTGCTGCATTCAAAAACCCCTGGTGCTCCTGCCTGTTTAACATTGATGGTGCTGTGAAAATGATCGGCACGGAGCTGGCATGCAGGTGGACAGACAGCAGCACTGGAATGCCATCCTGACTGCTCCCAACTGTGCTTGCTTAAGCAGCTGGGTGCCTGCCAGCAGGGGATAGGGGGAGGACAGGACAGGTCATAGCAGAGTGGCTCCCACAAGGCCATGTTTTGGGGAGACAGTGCACCAAGGAAACCCTAGGTCTCACCAATATCTGGGAGAATGTAGGGGCTTAACTCCAGTCACAGCCCCACTCCCACAGATGCCAGAGAAAGGAGGGACCACAAAGAGCGCTCAAGCTGCACTATTTGCAGCTTGAGATGAGCTTAAGAAGGCATCCATTCATGCAATTATTTAATAATTTATTAGTCCATTTAATGAGTATTTATTGAATGCTTTCTATGTTTCAGGCATCTAGACAGACACTTAGCTAGACACAATAGCCAATAAGACAGATATGGGGCATGCTCCCCTGGAAATTATAGTCAGCTCACGGAGCTGACTTGCCAGAGGAGTATGGAGTGGACAGACCACCAGGACCTCTCCTCCTTCCCACCCTTTTTGCCAAGGACACAAGGTGAACAGCAACTATCTCATAATCCACCTTGTGTTCCCTCTGTAATGAGGTTTATAGCAATTTCATGTGGACTTTGGACGGGGCAAGGAACTTCCCACAATCTCATTGCCAGCAGCCCCCCTGTCACTTCACAAGCCATGCACTTGGAGTGCCTGGCCCAAGGTGCAGTCAATTGAGCAAATAGGTCCTGGGGCCCATAGGGCACGCTAGTAGTCCTAGCAGCTGTTCTCGAGCTGTTAGCAGTGTAACTAGCCACTGCCCAGGTCCTGGAATGGAGGATTCCCATGCCCAGCCCCTGTGTGGCCCAGCAGGTAATATCCATCTGTGAGGAGTTCAAAGTGGTCAGTTAGTGAAGAGTAAAATGCCCCACCCAACACAATGTCACTGTATCGCAACAGCCACCGCAAATTGAAATGCCCTCTAGCAACTGCACGTGATTACATCCTGACTTTCGTTAGGTGAGAGTTGGCACCATAGCAGGGAGTGGCACCAAGTGCTAAGCTATGGGTCCTGCACCCCGTCAAGCTGCTTCCCAGCTCAGTCACCTGCTCACTTTGTGACCTTTTTGGGCCTCTGATCCCAGTCTCAATAAGTGCTGTGGACTAGAATGTGAGCTTCACAAGAGCACAGATTTATGTCTGTTTTGTTTGCTGCTGTGTCCCCGGTGTCTGGAGCAGTGTGTGGCACACAGAAAGCTTCATTAAATATTTGTTGAGTAAATGAATGAATGGGAGCCCCTAAGAAGCAGGTACCATTGAATCATTTGGCAAGCAGTCACAAAGAATGTGTTGAATGAATGAATACATTTCCAAAGTTAAATGCTCAAACAAACCAACCAACCCCTTTGAGTGTGATAGAGTCTCTCTGTTCCTTTCAGTGGATTAGGGTTCATGGCATCATTCTAAGCACCATTCCCTAAGTTTTCCTTCTAGGAACTAGAGAGGAGGAAGATACCTGGTTACTGGCTGATCTGGGAGTGATCTTCAGATGCTATCTGTGGGCTACCAGGACACATTGTGACCACCATGCCCCAGCCAAATACATACTAATGCTCATCTGTTTGAACTGAAAGCATGTGACAAACATTTAAGAAGGCCCTCTGTGCTTAGGGCTGTGTGGCCCCTCCGCCATGAAGCTGGTGGTAGACAAGAAGGTCTGATTCTCTACAGAGTTCCCCATCTAGTGGGGAACCCCAAGACTGCTGAGAGTGCAAGCCATGACAGTGGTCATGGGCAATGCCACCTGCGGACCTTCTCAGCTCATCAGACAACACACCACTGTTGGCAAATGGCCAGGGTCATTCTGAGACCACTTGGAAGTTCCTTCTCAATGCCAAGGCTTAAGAAACAACAAAAACAATCTTTCTAGGATTAACAATGAGAAGAAAGCAATGAAATGAACAGTGAAATTGAATTAAGAAGAGTGAAAATCTCATTTACTTAAAATTTTTTTAAACTTCTCTTTATTAACTTAAATGAAAGTTTTCTTTAAAGTCATTCCAGTTTTTCTGAAGTTCTCTCTCAATCTTGTCTGTGCCCCACAGTGAATTGTGCCTGCTAATTTCCAGCGAGACCAGCCCTTAAAAATGAACTGGTTTCAGCATATGGATCTTAACACTCTACATTTTTACAGGCAGCAGTGTAATATTGTTTTAATATTTAATTTTGAGATTTACATATTATCTTTCCTCCAAAGAGCTCAATATATTGCAATATCATAAAATTTCTTTTCATATTCAAAGATTATTCTTTATGCATGCAAATACTATATTTAACGAAGGAATAATGCAAATTGGGTGATGTATTCAGAGGAATTGACAGGCTAGGTAATTATTTTGTAGGAAAAGTAGTGTATCTGAGTGACTTTAATTGTCTAGGAACTTCAAAAATGCCTTTAAAATGGACAAACTATAGGGGTTTGTGACTATTAACAGAAGTAGTACAGTATTTCTCAAACAATATTAAGGAATAGGTTGTGTCTGTGTTGTGAGCACAATGAACAGTATTCCACATGCAATCTGCACAGCAGGCCATACATGGACTATGTGTAATATAAACGTCGGATATAAATGGTGCCGAGGGGATCATGCAAGTAAAGGGAAGTGTTGCTCCTCCAAACATACAATGAGATAAGACAGGCTCCTCTGAGCAGCAGGATCATGCTGTGCCACGTACCCAGGGTCTGGGCTCCAGGACCACCCTCATCATTAGCTCATTGAGATGCAGACTTTGGCCCCCTCCTTTCTGGTGTCTACTCCTCCCAGCACGGAATGGACAAATGGATATCTGTTACATATCTGATATGGATAACATCAGTCCCAAACAAAGAGACTGAGAAGCCTTGGAAGGAAACAGCCTAGGGAGAAAAAGTCCAGCAAATTGCTCTCTGGCTCAGGACATATTCTCAGAAATGATGCTAATCTCCCAGCCTATAGCGTGGTTTACAGAGTGATTTTCTGTCCACTGTCTCATTTGCTTGTCACTACAGTATTAGGAAGTAGCTATCATGACTCCCATTTTGCAGGCGAGGGATGAGGGATCATGGCAGTTAAATGAACTCTCATGAGTAATCTGAGGAGCAGAGAGGGAAACCAACCCCGGGAGTCCCCCACCGAACCTTTGCCACCATGAGCCCAAGAGGTGAGGAAGGTGACTGCCCCACAGTGGAATGAGACTGGAACAACATAGCACACTTACTGTCAAGGCTCGGGTAAATCAGATTAGCCCTCTGAATGAAAGGTTGCAAACTGCAACCAACAGGCCAAATCCAGAATTGGATTTCTTTGGCTCTCAAATGCTTTAAAATTTTCTAATGCTCTAAAATTTTCTATAATTTTCACTTATAAAATCAGGCAGTACTGGGTGTGACAACACTTGCTGGAGCTGAGCAGTGGCCACCTCTGTGCTCTTCAGTTGCCTCCAGTCCCCACCGCTCCCTATTGCCTTCCACCTGGCCCCACTCTGTTCCTCTCCATTACCTGCCCGGCCTCAGACGACTTTGAGTTTGTTCTCTTCGGCTTAGATGGCTGGTCTGATACATCTTGCCCCTCTCTGCCCCCACCAAGATTTCCTCTGAGGTCCTCTTTCCCAATTCTGACACTCTGAGTCTAGTTGGAAAAAGGCAGAAGTAAAGTTTGTCATTCACTCAATTCTCTCTGTCAGCCAGATGAGGCGGCCATCAGTCTGCATCTGGGGCAAGGTGCCAGAGAGTGACTGAAGGAGTTAGTGGAGATAACAACCTCTCTGCAGATCGCTTGGCCACTGGAACACAGAGAGTTTCACCTGATCTGGTCTATTTTAAACTCACGGCAGCTGTACTCAGTGCAAGGATGCGTCCCTGAAGACTCACATAAATCCGAGCTTGCATAATTCATGACCAACCCTGACCAAAGATGATGGACATTTTTTTGACAGTTAAAGTGGCCCAGCTATGTGGCAATAGCTTAGAGAGAGTTTACAACTTATACGGCCCACCATAATGCTATTTTTTATCAGTCTGAGGATAAAATGGCCACAAATCTGAGTTTGAAACTCAGAAACATTTTCTGGCTGTGAGGTGCTGAGCAAATTCTACAAGCCCTCTGACCCTGGTTTCTTCCTCTGACCCACCTCACTTCTGTAATGAACTTGGTAGGGGCTGGCACATTGGACGTACTCACAATGGTAGTTCTCTGCCACTGCCCATGGACTGGGTGAGGATCCAATCCTGATTCTCTCCAAGTGGTACAAGGTCCTTGAGTAGTCATGAATGTACACTTTACTGGGGTCATGACAGAAGACGATGGAGGCTCTCTGAATCTCAGGACTCAACAGACCCTTTGGTGCCGCCCTGTCAAGCTTGCCTCTGAGTGAAGAGCTGTATCTACTGTGTGCCCAATGACCCAAAAGAAGATTACAAAATCTCCAAGGTCTCATCTTAGATCACAGCCCTGGGAGTTAAGAAAAGCCTATTGTTGGAGACTATGAAACGGGGAGCCCAGAGGGACTGTATACCTTTTAGGATAGGACACGGGAAGGCAGAAACAGAGAGGTGATATCCTATTGACCCTCATGTCATCCTAGGTGCTCAGAACAGCCCTATTGTCCTGGATTCTCCAAGCCCCTTTACACCTCTGCTTCTTCATCTGAAAAGTAGGAACAATAACGTCCAAATCACTGGATAATTCTGAGGGTGATCAAATGAGTTCACATGTTCAATAATTCTTTGTGAACTCAAAAGAAACACAGACATGAGGTGTTAACTATTGTAATTATTACTCACCTGCTCCTTAACCAGGACCCCCTCAGTGGTCCCAGCCATTTCACAGTTTGGGCAGCTCCAGGCACAGCATAGGCCCTCAATAAACACTTACTGGTCGTCATAATGATTGATTCCAGGATTACTCTTGGTCAAATTCTTTACCTGCCATTTACATACTCATGGCCCAAACAGTAGGACATTTATGGCCACAGGCACTGAGAGGGTTCACACCATCCCACGAGGCCAGGGGAGGGAGGCTGACCTGGATCTCACTCAGAGTGGAAGAACTCAGGGGTGTCCCGGGAAGGAGTTAGACATTTATGGCCACAGGCACTGAGAGGGTTCACACCATCCCACGAGGCCAGGGGGGGGGAGGCTGACCTGGATCTCACTCAGAGTGGAAGAACTCAGGGGTGTCCCGGGAAGGAGTTAGACATGTCATGACCTGTTAGTGACCCATGGGTCCACCCACCTCATCTCTTAGGATCTGAATCATTATGGTTTTTATGGTACCTGCTATTTAATTTCTCTTCCATCTCTGGTAAATCATAGATTGGAAGGTGATAATGGAGGCTGGGACTACAAAATCAGGGAAGAGTAAGAATAGAGGGCCCGTCGGGGGTAACAAAGGGCATGAGAAGGAGCAAACGGGTGAGGATAAAAATAAACATTTTGAATGTTGGTAATGCAGGCCCCCTGGCAGGAGCCCTGGTCCCTCAGCTCCACTGTAGCCCGGGAAGGTGCAGATGGCAAGACAAGCAGATGGGCAGGTTCGGGAATAGCAGGGTAAGAGAAGGGAGGGGCAGAAATAAAAGCAAACCGATATAAGTGGCAGGTTTGTTCGCACATGCTTAGAGAGAGAAAAGACAGCCAAGCCCAGTGTAACATGACAGCCTGGCAGGATTGTTATTCCCAGAAGCTGGGGCACTGAAATATTTCATCCAGTTTTCTGCCTTAAACTCTCCAAGGGAAATACTGCTAACAAAGCCTGCACATGTTATGTGTTCAACGTAATGCAGAGACTACCATTCCCTTTGCTTTGGGTAAGACAGGCTGTCACGACCTTTGCCTCCATGGCACCGGGACTGTGATCACCAGCTGGAGGCTTCTACACTTCCACTCTTATTTTGTCACTATACATGTATGCATGTAAACACGTGACTATACACATACATACAAACATGCCACATGAACACACACGTGCACACACACACACACGCACAGCAACAACGCAGCCATCTGGACAGGCATGCTGTCCTACAACACCTTTTTTTCTTCTCTGTTCTGACAGTTAAGAATCATCTGCCATCAAAGATGCCTGGTATTAAAAGAGGCAGAAGTCTGAGGATGGGGAAGTAGGTGAGCAGTAGAAAAGGACAGAGTAGGGGAGAGGAGGTCAGGACAAGGGAGAAACACAGGGGGAGAGAGAGCAAAGAGAGACGCTTGGCTCCTGCTCCCCCACTAATAAGCTGTCCTTTTAGAATTTGTTGATTGAGAAAAATCTATAATTCCAAATAAGATCACGGTCCACTGCCTATGACTCTCATTGCCTGTAGATGTGATGCTCCCTTCCCCTCTGCAGCCGTGCACAGTCACCCCAGGGGAGAGATTGCTCATTTTTCTGTAACACCCGTGGTATTTACTGCACGTGTACAGCATGCAGTGCTTAGAATATACCACCCTGAAGCTTTATACTTTGTGTCTATGTACTGTAAATCCTTCGTTAATGAGTTCTACGGGAGGGACAATAGGATCCAAGTGTCACTGTATCCCTCAGAGTGTCTAATCCACAGCTTGGCACACAGTAGATGCTAAATAATTGTCTCTTAATAATGAATGAGTAAATAAGGGAGTGAATGAGTGCATAAATGGACTGGATAAATGGATATAAAAAGAAATGAATTGTCGCAAGAGGTGTGAAAAGTAATAAAGAGAAAAGCTCAGAAGAGAAAGAGATACCGAAATAAAGAGAAGAGAAGGAAATGTGTTCTGAGCTGTGCACGCCACAGGGATGTACTGGCTATCAGGAGTTTTTTATTGCCACCTCTCTGAGGTCTCACCAATGGTGTAGCATTCATCTAAGCAAGCTGTAAAGGAGAATGCACTCTTCGGTTACATGGGTTTAATTGAAAAGTAATCTATGAGGGCAATATTGACTTTACCATATGATTTCTGGAAAGTTTCTTTCATTGGGTTTTTCATTAAAGCGTCATTGGTATTCCTGTCCCCAAGGTTCTTTAGTGACTCCACCCACCCACCTATCCATCTGTCTGTCCATCCATTTACCTACCGATCTGTCCTTCCACTCACCCACATGCCTGTCTATCTCTTCACCTATCTTTCCAACAGCATTTGTTGAACTCTAGCTGGATGTAGACCACTGAGTCCTACTCTGGCTTGGACATCTGTCCATCCACTCACCCACATGCCTGTCTATCTCTTCACCTATCCTTCCAACAGCATTTGTTGAACTCTAGCTGGATGTAGACCACTGAGTCCTACTCTGGCTTGGATAGACATCTTTGCTTTTGTGCTGGGCACAAGAAAATCCCCCAGATTCTGACTCATTCTCACAGGTGAAACACTACACTCACCTTCTCCATGACCACAATGTCCATCATGTTCACTCCTGGGAGGAGGCCTGAGGGCAGACAGGCAGCATAAGTGGAGCCTCAGCTGTGTCTCTCCTTAGGGACAGACAAAAAGCCAGCCACACAGACAAAGGATCACAGAAGCCTCCAGACTTACCAGCTTGGTTTGTGGTGATATTGACAGAGACATGCTGTGGGGGGAAGGGACTCTTGTTGGAGACTCCATTGATGGCTTGGATGTCAAAGGTGTAGGGGGTGTGGGCCCACAGACTGCTGATGGAGACACGGCACTCGGTTAGTCCCAGCTGCCTGGGCACAAACTCCACATTGTCATCACAGCGGGAGCAGCTCCGACGGTCTGCCCGGCACTTTTTGCAGATGATGTTGTACGTCACATCATCCCGCCCACCTGTCTCCCTCGGTGGGTGCCACTCCAGAATAATAGAAGTCTCGTTGACAATGGAGATGACGTTGCGGGGACCTGATGGGACACCTGCATGGAGACAAAGAAGGGCCCGGTGAAGCCAGGCAGAAGCTTCCGTGTCCAGCATCTCTCTGGACTGCCTCTGGGGTGTTCCCACCCTTATCACATGCATTCACCCCAAATCTCCACTCTCCAATCCATTCTGGAAAAAAACAGCAGATGGGGCTTTCCTTCTTTCCATCATGTGTGCCAAGGGAGAAAGGTTCAAGGACCTGACTTCAAGTCTTTTTGTTCTCAAGACAAAGCCACTTCCTCCAGCCAGGTTTAGGGTTAATAAAATTCATGCATATTAGACACTTACTGGATTCCTTGTCTTTTCTTAATTGGCATATAACTCAAGGGTAGAGAGATACGAGTGGCCCCTCCCAAAGTCCCAACAGATCCTGAAATTCTGTGCAAAACCTCCCATAATTCAGGATCTATGTGGTTTGTACACGGTGGCAGGCTGCTGGAGCACCTGGATGGATGAATATCCCCATTGTGACAGCTTTGGTGCATGAAGACAAGGAGCAAAGTTGGAGGAGAGGTTGATGCTGCCTTGATTTTTGACCCCATGACATAAGAAAAACATAGGAGTATGTTCCAGACACTCCACTACCTGCTCTAAATGCATTACCTCATTTAACCCCACCAAGAACCCTACTGGGAAGATATAGTAGTTATCTCAGTTTTATAAAAATGGAAACTAAAGAAGGCTTAGAGAGGAGACTGACTATAGGTCACGTCTATAAGAACTGAAGCCAGTATAGAAACCTATACCTGCTTGATTCCAAAGCTCATATTCTTGCCTATAGACCTGCCCTGAAAAGACTACGAACCAGCTAGGCTCGCTGGAACCCAAGGACGGCAGCCTCTTCCCTCCGGACAGCTCTGTTTATCACTGCTGTTCAGAATCTGGCAAAGGTTAAAATGCCCCACTGCAAGAGTGGAAAGCCTGGTCCTTTGTAGGACAGTAAAATGTTGCTGAATTAACGGCCACAGTAGTGGGCATTTTGAGATAAGTTGGAGAATCTCTTGCCCAAGAACAGAACAGATCATAGCCTCAGGTTGCCAAGCCTGCACCTCACATATCCTCAATGTCTAACTGACGGAAATGGGTCCTGCCCAGGAGCCCCTCGCCTTCCGAGCAGCAGGTCTGCTGCAGCTGCTGCTCCGGGTAGTAATGCATTCAGAATTCACGCACGTGATCGTCGCCAGCTGAAGGAAGACATGTGTAAAGTGGTTCATGCTGGAGACAGGAATCAAATGCCAACACACAGAATGAGAGAATAACAACAAGGTCGGGGGGCACCAGGGAAGGACTCTGTGTTGAATCAGTCAATGGCAAGCAGTGAGAGCAGAAAGCAAATATTAAATCGGATTCTATTAAAACATGAAAGAAAATCAGTACTGCACTGTATAAAGCCCATTAGGCCTGCGCTAAAGCACAGCGTTCATCCACGCTTGTGACAAGGCAGAATTCATGAAGCATTTTTACTGAAGTCTTGCAAACAGCGTTCAAGAATTCCCCACCCATCTGCCCAGGGTAAGCATCCATCTCTCTTCAGATCGGCACACGGCTAGTACTGGGAGGGCGGTCGGTGCTGTCCCAGGTGGGCTGACAGTAGGCGGGCGGCCTTGCCCTACACTGCATAGTTCATTGACATGCATATTGGTCAGTGCTTGTCCTGGACATGTCTGTTTACTTCAGACTGATGAGACTCAGGCCACAAGCTCCCAGTGGTCAGAGAGCCGAGCCTCACCCGCAGGCTGCGGGTGCTCCTGCTCACAGTAAGCACATTCACTGCGTGCTTGCTTTCTGCTAGGCACGTCGGGTCAGTATTCTTAAAACATCACCTTATTGCTTCGAGCCTCACCCGCAGGCTGCGGGTGCTCCTGCTCACAGTAAGCACATTCATTGCGTGCTTGCTTTCTGCTAGGCACGTCGGGTCAGTATTCTTAAAACATCACCTTATTGCTTCCTTGGGACATCCTGAGGCTATCACTCAGAAAGCAGCGTCAGTGGGGGGTCAGAGGCAGGTACCCCATGGCTGGAGGTGTCATGTGTGCACTCCTCTCCCAGATGCCCTGCTGCAGGCCGATGGAGGGGCCTCAGAGAGGCCATGGCAAGGACCCACTGCTTGTGACCCTGAGTGGAAGAAGCTTTGGTGCAATGAAGGTGGCAAATGAAGAGTTGGTTTGGAGGTGCTGCCCTGTCCCTGGTCTGGTGGCATTCATAGCAGCTGGGGAGACCCATCCTGGTTGATGCTGCTCCATGTCTGTTCATTTGCTCCCAGCTGCCCAGGAAAAAAAGCAGTGGGTTTCCAGGAAGATTTTTTCCATGTTTATTTCATATGAAGAAACAGCCTTCATATGAAGCAACCACTGCCCCTTCTCATTCACATGTGCTCTTCAGAGTACACGTATCTGTGGGGCACGAATGGGGGCTCATGGAGATTATGGTTAGTGAGTCAAGTATGAAACCTTTTCTTCCAAGGAGTGGGAACAGACATTCAGAGCTTTTCCCTAGACAGCGGAGTACTAGGAGAGCCCAGTGCCCTGCTGTGTACCCTCCCCCCACCTCCTCCCCTCCTCTGACCTCCGCATGGCAGGGTGTCTTGTTGATCCCATGGAGTAAGCACCAGTGTGTACTTATGGAAGTGACTAGAGTCTGGGCCAGAAATAATGACTGGGACCCCATTTACTACTCATTCATTCACTCCATTAACAAATACTCCCTGCACCATTCTAGGCACTCCGAGGTCAGAAAAAAGCAAGATGGGCAAGCTTCTGCTTTCATGAAGCTCACATTCTGGTGAGATAGAATGAACGAGATAGAAGGAAACACAGAAATAAATGAGATGATGTCAGATAAGAATAAGCACCATGAAACAAAACAGCCCTGGAACTGTGATGGCCTCCTAACAACACTGAGCTCTGTCCCTTACGCCCATGAGGCCTGCTCCAGGCCTGGCAAGCCAACGCCTTGCATCTGGATAGTTCAAAGGATGATATGGCCCCAGGCAACTGTGCTCCAGCATCCTGATGACATCGCACAAGTAGGCTGCTCGGCCTACCTCGTGCTTGAATAAAGAGCCTGACCAGAGCAGGTTCAGCTTCTGCATAAATCTCTCTAGAGGAAGGTGCTAGGACCACTCTCCCACCCAGCCAGGCATTGCCTCCTGGGCTTGGGGCCCTATTCTTGCCCTATTCTTGGAGTATGCATCCAGAATCTGGGCCCCCAGCAGCATCCCCAGAAAGGAGGGCAGCTGAGACAACCAAACAAAAACATTACAAGGGGGAGCAGAGAGGAAGGCTGAAGGGAAGAAGGATATCTGCCATGTCCATCAGCAAAGGCCCTCAGTAAGAGCAGTGGCAGGACTCAGCTCTGTGGTCTCCGTGTCTGACTGGGCTCTCTGCTCTTGCGTCTGCTTCCTCGTTTTTCTTAATTACATACAGACAGGCTCTTTGAAGCCTCTCTGATCTGTTGCCACGGTTACTACTGACGAACACATTCCCTTAAAAGGGCTAGGGAAATTCAGTCCTTTTAAAGGACGGGAAAAGTGTTGAGCTCTTATTTTCTGTTTGGGTGGGGAGGCGGTGTGGTGGGTCCTGAGTTATGGGGATGGGTCTCCAGTGTCTTCTAACATGTGCTTCAGAAGATGGCTCAGCCTGCATGGAGCATGGTTGTCATCAGGATCTCAAAGAGTTAAACAGCGGGTGGGGAGGCGGTGTGGTGGGTCCTGAGTTATGGGGATGGGTCTCCAGTGTCTTCTAACATGTGCCTCAGAAGATGGCTCAGCCTGCATGGAGCATGGTTGTCATCAGGATCTCAAAGAGTTAAACAGGGTCCTTCTAGAGCCACAGGGTCAGACCAAGTGTTGCCATATTGAGATAGAATCTCCTGCTTCTTAATGTGATTTGAGCTAGATGATTTTTTAAAAAATAGAGAGACAGGGTGAGTAGGAGAAAACAGGTAAGTTTATTTGTAGGCATTAAGTTGGAAATAAGAGCACTCTTGAGTAATCAAAGGGAAAATCTGCTGAAGACCGGTAAGCCCTGAAAGCCAATGAAAGCCAATTCTTTTATCAGAAATCTTAATAAGGCCAACCTCCCAGTCTCAGAATTTAGATGTGAGTCCCAGTTTGGCACAAGGTGCCAGGAGGCAGGGTTCAACTAACTGTGCACTGCTGCAGCCAGGTCTGTGTGCCTGGACCCCTCCCCCAGGGGAGCTGGTGAGGGTGACAACCATAGTGAAGCTGTCTCCTGGGAGACCCCACGTGCAGGCCAGGATTGCATCCCTCTGCATCAGGCCAGAGATGGAGCCCTCCCTACTCTGTGCATAACCCCTTGTAGAATCTGGAGAAAGCAACAAAGCTTTTCCCCAGAAGAGTGAGCATGTACTTGAACACACACATGGTTTCTCACACTCTGAGAGGGCTCATAGTCCCTGAAACCAACCAGTGGGCCCCCTAAGTGTTCATGGTGAACAAATTAAAAAGTATTCTCTAGTGGCCGACCTTGAGAAAGTGAACTTCTAAGCCTCAATTGCTTCACCTGAAAAATGGTGGGTTAGACAAGAATAAGTAGTGTCCTAGAAAGGGCTGTGATGAGCTGCGCCATGTTTATCAGGACCTTGGAGAGGGCACGAGCCTGTGTGCTCCCCACCCCCTTCACGGAGGTTCCCTGGCAGGCAGTGGGGGAGCTCCTGAAGATTGTAGGTCAGGCACCATAATAACACCACATACAGGGGTGGGTGGCAGCAGGGGGTGTCAGCTTTTGTCATAGGGGGAAGTGCTACTGAGGCCATACCGGCAAACCAGAAATGTTATCAGTAACCTGGTGGAAAGCCCTGGCACTAAAATGGACAGACTGGTGACTCATTTAGAGGATGCCTAAAACATTTTCCTCTTCATAGCAAAAGCTTGGAGGGGCTTCGGAATTTTGGAAAAAACAGACCAAGGATTGTCTGTAATTTGTGAGTGATGAGCACCAGACATGTGAAACACCGTTTTGCTCAAAACGGGAGTAGGTGGCATCTGAGGTTTTGAGGTGTCCCTTTGAGAGAATTGTGCTGGGGGCCTGGGACAGCAGGGCTGGCAGGCTGATTGGTGCCTGTCTCCTTGCAAGCTCAGGCATCTTTTGAGGTTCCTCTCCTCAAGATGTATATGTCTCCCTGGGGCAAGGAGAGAGCATTAAAACTCAGGGAAATCATGCTGATTTACTTTTCCTAACAGCAATGTGAGCACAGCCTTGTCAGGAACAACTTTTTACCACCTTTGGATCAGTTTTAAATAACTCCAGGTGCAATTCTCCAGATCAGATTCAGACAGAACTGAGTTGAATCCTAGATTTTGGCATAACCTCTCTAAGCCTCATCGTGCTCACTGATAAAACTGGGATGATGATAGTTGCAGCCCATAGTAGTGTTATAATGGACTACCAGCTGAGCATTGTAAGTAAAGAGTTAGAACAGTGCCTATCACTTAGTAGGCATCTTTGATGGCAGCTGTGCATTTTCATTCATTATTATATTATAGTAATCAATTCAAATACAATGACACAGGCACAACTCTTGCCCTTGTGGAACTTATATTCTAATGGAGGAGTCAGACGATACTTCAATAAGAAGATAAATATATTAATATATTAATATATGCAATGATGAGGCTCTGATGATAAACAGAGCAGGAGGAGAGACAGTATGATGGAGTGGTCAAGGGAGCTCTCTCGGAGGACAGGCCATTTAGACAGACATCTGCATATGGTGAGACAGGAATAATGCTGATATCTACAGGGAGTGTTCCCTCAGCCAAAGGACCAGCAGATGCAAAGGCCCCAGGGTGGAAATGTGCTTGGCGCATTTGAAGACAATCAAAGAGGCAGTGTGGCTGTGTGACAGTGGTCAGGAAGGAGAGAGGTAGTAACAGAGGTTGGAAAGGCAGTGAGGGAGGCAGACTGTGAAGTCCTGTCACAGCCTGCCAGGAATTTTACTCTAAGTGAGGGTTTACTCTAAGGAGGGCTTTGAGCAGAGGAATGACGTGCTCAGACATTTTAGGCCCATTCTAGCTGCCTTGTGGAAGATGGGCTGGAAGGGATAGAAGTGGAAGCAGGCAGACCCGTGAGAAGCCCACAGCAGTCATCTGGATGAGAGGCGACTGTAGCCTGGGCCAGGCTGGCGGAAGTGGAGGGGATGACAAAAGACAGATTCTGAATATTTTATTTTAACATCTCTGCACAGAACGAATCATCCGTTTCAGACATTATGTCACTAGTTTCTCTAGTAACATAATAGGCTTTACTATCTTCATTTTAGTGATAGGAAAACTGAGTGTCAGAGAGGTAAAACGTCTTGTCTGTGGTCATGCAGTCATCAGCAAAGGCTACGCATGTGCCCACCCAGTGCCAGTGCCCATGCTGCCTGTGGATGCAGCCTACTAGGTGACCAAAAGGATGTCCTGTCCCAGCGGCTTCCTTGGACACAGCTCTGATTTGGTGGAACTCATTCATGTCACTGCATGAATGACCAACACTCGTCAGGTCCAGTTTTCCACAGACATCATCTGAATTTCTGATTTTCACGGGGAGTGAAGAGGTGGCCTTGATGTCCATTTCAATGGAATTCTATAGAGAGTTTTGAATTTTCTTTTAATAATAAACCCTATACTCAAAGTACTGTCCTAGGCATTTTTGTACATTACTTAATGAAATCGCATCATCCCAACACTCTTGGTTCCACCCCAAATGGGGTAGGGAGAATTATCCTGTTTACATATGAGAAAACAGAAATAACTTGTCCAAGTCAGGCAGCTGGTGAGGGGTGGAACCAAGACATGAGCGCAAGCCTGGCCAGTTCCAAAGCTCATCCTTAATTATTCTTCCACCCGGGGTGGAAGCACCTGAGTGTGTAAGGCATAGGCAAGATGCAAAAGCAGCTGGGTGCTGGGCCGGGGAGCCTCTCACAGAGGCAGGAAGCTCCTATTCCTAGACCATCTCAGCAGCTCCCTGTAGAATCAGAACAACCGTGGTTCCAGGGCCATGCTGAGCAAGTCTGCTTGTGTTGCTCATTAGGGTCTTGGAAACACTGGGCCTGTACTCAGGCAATTCTCCTAATCATAACAGTAAGTAATAAGAAGAAATGATTAGTCAAAACAAGGAGGGACCCTGCTGAGAGGATTTCGGGAGCATCAAAGAAACTAGTGTTATACATTTCACCAAACACCAGTGTTGGTAGAAAGTACTTCTTGATTCTCCTGCTTCAATGGAGCTAATTGTCTGGGAGAAAATGAATGGATTCCACTTTCTGGGAAAAGAGACAGCCCCCTACCTGGCCTGTGCTGAAGCCTAAGAGTCTAGCCCTTGGAGGACGGCTGAGGCCCCTGCAGCCCGGGAGCAGGGTTCCTCAGTAGCAGTGTACTTACAGCCAGTCTTGGCCACTGCCTGTGGGGACAGGGGTGACAGAAGTCTGAATCTTCTAGTTGTAGACCCCAGCGAGGCCAAAGCAAGGGAAGCTTTGACATGACACTCTTCCCCCACCCCTAGAGACCCCCTGGGGGCACTCTAAGTCAAGGAAAGCTGTTGCTCATGTCATCTTAAAGACATGGCCTTCAAGACCCCTTTCCTGTCCCTGCAATGAGGCCTCAGAAGCCTTGTGGAGTGGGGAAAGATGCACTGGACTGAGAAAGCCGAGGCTGAGGCCCAGCTTGGCCACAGTGTCACCTTAGGCAGGTCACTTTCACTCTTGGAGCCAATCATTTGCTGATTTTTGACTGATCGATCCATCTGTATTTACTGAAGCCTGACTGTGTGCTAAGCTATGTTGGGAGGTTATAAAAAGCTCACTGATGTCTACCCCAAGGAGCTCGAAGTCTGCAGGGAGGTGGGCACCTGCACAACAGCCACACGCACCACTGACTGGGAAGGAGGGTGAAGATCCATCCCCCGAGCCCAGAGAGGGCCAGGCACTGTGCTGGGGGGACTCAGAGGGGACATTGCCCTCTTCACACTCATGGGGAACCAAATGGCAGAGCATGCGTTGAAGAATTCAGCATGCTTAGTGTGCTCTGCACGCGCGGGACTCTGCCTGCTATAGTTACCCAGGAATTCCTGTCCACACCTTCACCTTCAGGAAGAGAAAAAGGGATTAGGCGCACACCTGGACAATGAATAAAATACATCATCCAGAACATTCTCCCTGAAGACCTTCTGAAGCAAGAAGAACATCTTCCTGCCTAGGGCACTGGAGGCCCCAAGCAGATCTCCTCTGTAGGAACTCTCAGGCCTATAGGTAGCTCCTGCCCCAGACTAGGGCAGGGTGTACAGTTCAGGGCCTTGGTCTTGTCATCCCTGACCCAGGCAGTCTGTCAGAGAAAGGATCCTCACAGCTCTCCTGTGAAAGATCAGTATACTAGGCCACACCCTGCCAGGGCAGGCTCCTCAGGTTGGCTGTCACTGCAGGTTCCTGATGTCAAAGGTCGTGGGAACTACAGAAGTTACTGGGCAGGACCTCCACAGAACTCCTTGTTCTGGATGTCATTTCTAACTGATGCACTCAAGCCCGGACCCACCCCAAATGACCCATTTGATTTAGAATATTCTGACACAGCCCAGAGCTCGGTAACCTCCTCTGTGCAGGTGTGGAGCCTGAGATCCAGACAGGAATCTAGAGCAAGGACAATGATCTACATCATGAGGCCTGGCTGGCAGACACTGGGCCAAGGCCCGTCAGGGCTGACGGTCACACAAACGATGGAAGCCCTGCAGGTGAAGCATCTCAGATCCCCCACCCATGCTCAGGAGTGGTCCCAGGTAGCCCTCAGCCCACCATGAACTCTCAGACACTAGGTACCAATGAGGGAAGGGTATGGGTGCTCCAAGGCATTTTTTAAAAAAAGACAACCTCAGGGCTCCTGAATGATCAGGTGTCCTGTCTCCCACCACCCCCGTTGGAGGAGTCCTGCCTCTCCATATTTATCACAAGTGACTGAGAGCACCCTCCCAGGATGATAGAATTTTTTCTAGTTGTCAATTCTTCATTTTTTTTAAGAGATTACAGATCAGAATGGCATCAAGATAACAGCTGGGAAGAGACTATGGTTTAAATATTCATGGATTATTTATTCCGTTTTCCTTAAGAATACACAGAAGAATCTTTCAGGCCCTGTCTCATGCAGTTCTGAATGTGACATGTGCAGCTCTCTCCAGGTCCACAGAAAATGCCCAGGTTCCAAAGACAACAATTCAAGGTCAAGAGAACAACAATAGAGGTTGAAAAATGTAGATATACTTCCTGGGGCATTGAAGGGAACCCAAGATCAAGTCCTGATCCTAACACTTGATAGACACACTAATTCTTGGAATGAAAGAAACGTTGGAGATCATGGTGTGTCCTGGTGGTACATACCCTCTAAGGTCTCTGCTTGGCTGGTCAGCCTCTGTTAGATTCCACCAGTGGAGGGAAGCTCACTAATCCCACCATTGGAGAGTCATCTATTAATAATCATAACCTGTTTGAAAATATAATGAAAAAAAAGCATCTATTCCCAGTAGCCACAAAACCCATAAAATACCTAGGATTAAATCTCACAAGGTCTGTGTAAGACCTGTATGAAGACAACCATAAAACTTTACTGAAGGGCACAAAAGAAGACTTGAATACCATGTTCCTGGATGTAAAAGTACACTATCATAAAGAAGACAGTTATCCCCAACATAATTCATATATTCAATGCAATCCCAATCCCAATTAAATAGAATTGTTTAATGAAATATGTGAAACTGGTTCTAAGGTTCATCTTGAAGAAAAAAAATGTTTAAGAGTGGGCAAGACATTTTTAAGAATGAATAATGTACAGAGACTTGGTTTACCACTCACTGAGACATAGTATAAAGCTACCATCTTTAGAACAGTTTAGAACCAGTGGCAAGGGCCGGCCTGGTGGTGCACTGCTACAGTGCGCCGCTTGGGAGCGCGGCGGCGCTCCCGCCGAGGGTTCGGATCCCACATACAGACCGGTTCCCGCTCACTGGCTGAGCGAGGTGTGGGCGCAGCGCCGAGGGTTGCGATCCTGTTGCCAGTCCCCGGTCCGGTGCGGGAGCGACACTGAGGGTTGCGATCCGCGAAAAAAGACAAAAAGGAAAAAAAAAAAAAAAAAAGAACCAGTGGCAAAACAGACAAAACAATCAATGGGGGAAAGAATAAAGACAGGCATTTAGTATATAATAAAAGAAGCATCTCACTGAATTGAGAACAATTCAGGTAAAGCTGGTAGGATGTTATAAATAAAATAAATAAGAATACTGATATCACATCCTGTACAAAAATAAATTATATAGATATTATACAGAGAATTAAAATAAAATGAGAGCGTTTTTATACCTTAGAGTGGGAAGGACTTACATAAAACTGAGGCAAAAAGTCAAGGCAAAAATTTTCAAAACCAGAAAGAAAAAGATAGTCGGAGTTGAGTTCAAAAATTAAAAACCTCAATATGACCTAAGAAAGTACTCACAAATAGAGTTAAAAATAAACGGAAGACTGGAGGGCAGGATGTCACATATAATTAATGGGCATCTACAAATCAATTTTAAAAAATAGAAAAAGCACAAGGGTTATAAACAGAAAATTCCCAGAAGACAAAACAAATTGGTCAATAAATACACGAAAAGTACACACTCACTTATAATCAGGGAAATATTAATCAAAATGAGTAGGAGATCAGTCAAATTGGTAAAAATAAAATGTCTTGATAACATCCAATTGGACCAGCCTGTGGAGAAGCATGATATATACTGCTGGAAGGGGTGTAAGTTGGCCAAGACCTTTGGGAAAGCACTTTGGTAATATTTATTGGTTCTAAGAGCATGCACCCCATAACCCAGCAATTCTATTTCTAGGTGAATTTCCTCTGTGAATATAAGCATATGTGCCCCAAGGTATGTCTCATAGAACATGAGACAGTAATACCTGGTGTTTCACGGCCTGTCCTGTGCAGAAGGGTGCAGGCATGGGCATGGCTAACCTCATAGGGTTGCATGCAAGCCCTTTGCTGGTGTGTGGGCACAAAGCCATCCTTCACTCACAAGGAGAGCCAATTTTCACCAGGTGCTCAGCTCCCCTTTGCTGCCGGCAGACAGCATCCACTTTAAGGGAACTGAGTGGCTCACCATCACTGCTCACTGAGTACTGGTAGGGCTTGGTGTCACGGCCACCCACCTGTGTGCACATCTGGCCCAGCAGAGCCAGCCTGCACCAAGCTTCATCTCACTACACAGCTGCCATGCAGGCTCCCTATAGACTGCACTGTTGAGTCCTTTATTGCCATTTCCAATGTAAGCAGATCTCAGAGGTGAACCAGACGAGCTGCTCAAAAGGTCACCTTGGGCATCTCCTGTAAGTGCAAGCCGCAGACACAAAGGGGCAGCACACCATTTCTACCACTGCCCTGATGGGGAGGAAGGACACAGTAACCTCTGTGTTCACTTGGCCTCTGGCCCTCTACCCATCAGCCTCTGTGAGACAAGACACCCTTCTTGATGTGGTTTCAGAGTCAGAGCACTCTACTGAGTGGGATGGAGGTGGTCTCTAGCACAGACTGGGGGGACCTCTGGGCCTTCTTGCAGGTGACTTCAGACTGCAGCCTACTTTCTCTCTTTGAAGCCATCAATGATTATTTATGCATTGAGAAGTCCAGCTTGTAAGCTCACAGTCAATCCCGTATCATAATGGTTCTCAGGCATCTGGCTCAGACTTGGTGCTTTTCAGCCAATTGCGTGGAAAGCTTCTCAGAAGGCCAAACACAGTTTCAAAATAAATCACTACAAAATGCTGGCTTCCAGGTCCCATACCACACACAATCCAGAAAGCATGGACATGTCCAAAGTGACAATGAGACCCATTTTGTGCACTTCTCCCACTTCCCACATGACTTGGAACCCTCTTGGCAGGCATCACCAGCAACTTTTTGTGCACGTCCAGTCATGAATAGGTCAATCAGCCTTTGCTCTTTTGGACATCATTCAGAATCTGCTTTTACACTAAGTTGGAAGTGGCTTCCCTCTAAATCTCTGATGAGTATTAAAGACATGCCCAAGAAAAGCCATCAAGGACATTTGTGGGTCTCTGGCTCTAGCTTCCATGCAGCATCTACTTATATTACGGAACCAGGGCATCTGCAAGGTCACAGTCCTGGTTTGGGGAAAGGGTGGCTGGCACCAGATTTCCAGCATGGCAGCTGGAGTGTCAGGGAATGAAAGAGGGTGTGGAGCCCTCTAGGAAAAGGCAGGAAGTGTACTGATCCTAGGCTTGCAAGTTTGAACTTGCAAGTTCAAACGTGGGACAGATTTTGAGAAGGTGGGTGTGGAGCAAGAGTCCCGTCCAGTGTAATGGAGTTGAGGGCAGATTCTGAACCTGGTTTCTGGACAGGGCCAATGGTCAGCAACAGAGGGGGACAGTGGGCCAGTACAGGTTCCGGATCTGGTTGGCAATGGTGACCTTGAAAAGTGACTGCCAAGGGGACACTGGCTGGAGGTCTAGGACTGAGCTATGTCCCAGACTCCACTGTGAAACTTGGGCTTGGTCTCTGGCTGAGTTGGATCAGCCCCTATCTGGGGACCACCTATCGGGAACTGGAGACCAAGTTAGTACCCACGGGTTTACACAGATCTGTAATCACATTGTGATGGGGTGGGGACAGAGGAGTGACGGTGTCAGAACTTAGCCAGTGGCTCTCCAGGAGCATTTGATCTAAAATGCCCACTTCCCCCTACACTTTTATTCTTTTCTTATTTTGGATTGCATAATTTAGAGACCCAAGACCCACTTCTTAAATATTATTCAGAATAACCAAAACAAAGGCAATAATTATTTATTGAGTACCTAGCATACGTCTGACACCGAGTTAGGTATTTTACAAACATTTTACAATAGGCACAAAAATAAACAATATTCTCATTTTTGGAAAAGAAACAGAGTTTCAGAGAGCTTCATTAACCTACCCAAGCCATAATTATTTATTGAGTACCTAGCATACGTCTGACACCGAGTTAGGTATTTTACAAACATTTTACAATAGGCACTAAAATAAGCAATATTCTCATTTTTGGAAAAGAAACAGAGTTTCAGAGAGCTTCATTAACCTACCCAAGCCACACTGCCAGGGAGGAATGGAGCCAAGAGTCAACCTTCATCTACCTGATCCCAACGACAGGTCTCTTACCACTTGACTTCGTTGGGGACCTACTGTGTAAGGTCATAGAGCAAGTAAAAAAATAAAATAAAATCAGATCAGCATGCCAAAGAGTTCCAGTCCAGTGGACAGGGGAGAGCCCTGTCTCTGAATAGCTCTATCCAGCACAGAATATTCGAAGTGTGCTGTGCAAGGCATCCTCCTTCCTGGGGAGGGATGAGAGGCTGGCAGAGGACAGAGGATACAGAGCCACTTGCTCCTGCCTTCTCCCTTGAGGCAGAGAACTGGAGCAAGGAAGATCTAGCCCGAACTGCAGTGGCCAAGTTCCAGTGTCCATCCCCAGACCAGCCCGCCTGGGACCAGAGCCTATAAACTTGACATCAGTGTCATTGCCATAAAGGAGCATTCATGGCAAGAGAGGATCTCAAAGTCCTCAGGTGGACAGCTTTGTTCTGATTTATTTATTTTTTAATGGAGAAGAGAGTAGATTAAATGGATACATTTTGCCTCAATCCCCTCCTACTTCTGGAACTTCACAATTAAATCAGAGCTTTGTGAGCCTCAAGGAAGTAATGACAAGAATCAGCAGGTAAGTCAGGTCAGCCAACATTGTTTCTTTTTCTGAAAGTTTATTAGCCTGCAGAGAAAAGAAGTATAGAGTGTGAGGGGACTTTAAAAAGTTTGTGGAAAAATAGAATAAAAGATAATACAAATCTTTCCATGAACTTTTTAAAGCACCCTCACGTACCTAGATTTCAACAAGGATAACTAAAAAGAGTACACAAATACTTGTGTACCAAAGAAAGAAATGTTAGCTAAACAATAATGCCAGTGCTTGGATTTTAGCTGCTTTAAAATTAACACCAAAGTAGGGTAGGCAGCGCTAGTAATAGAAACAAAGTAAAATAGCCTACTTTTACTGAATGCTTCTTGTGTGCCAGACACTGTTCTAAACAGTATTACTGTACTTAATTGCCACGACAGGGCAGTGAAACAGACACCACTGTTATCCCCGTTTTATGGATGAGGAAAGGGAGACACAGAGAAGCCTTGTCACTTGCCGCACGTGTCTGGCAAGTGGCAGAGCAGAACTTGAGCCTGGGCACGGGCTCCCAAGCCCACACTCTTAGCAATTTCGCTAATGTTGCTCATGTGAAAGATGACAACAATCAGAATTCAAAATAATCTGTACATGAAAGAGCACTGGGCCTAAATCCACAAGGCAGAATGTCTGAAGTCATGTTCATAAGTGCACAAAGATGGAGACCCAAAAGGGCAGCATTTCCTTAGGGGACGAACAAAAACACTGGATGTTTAGTGACTGGCAGGTCTGGTAGGAGCCACGGGGTCAGGGGCTGCAACCAAAGTGAACCATCAACAGTATCCCAGTCACAGGAGAAAATCCATCGCTTTTCCAGTGAACCCTGCTCTGCAGTGAGGCCACAGGTTTCATTCTGGCTGCCATATTTTGCGAGCTGTATTGATAAATATGAGAGATTCAGAAAGCGCCAGCCAGGACGATGGTGGTGGTATGTGTGTGCAGCAGGGGGCTGGGGATGGTCAGGAAATCACATGCTTTGGGGGATGGATAAAGTAACAGATGTTTAGCTTAAAGGAGACAATTAAGGAAGGATGAGATAGTTGTTCTTAAACATTGGAACCACTGGCCTGCTGAACATCAGTCCTCAATGGCCAACCAGTGGTAAGGAGTGGAGCATGGGGTGCCCAGCTCCAAGTCCAGAAGCTCCCTCTTACAGTGATGGATGATGGCTGTTAGCCATGGAATGGAGCCACCTTGCAAAATGCATGAGCTGTCTGTCCTCACAAATACTCAGAAAAATGAAAGTGGGATGACCACCTGTCGGGATTGTTGCAGAGAGAAGGCTGATGTTGGGGAGAAGTTTGGGTGGCAGGATCTATGGAGCGTTCCCAATGTTCCCAATGGTAACAATCTGTGACTCCAAATGCTATCATGACAGAATGCAGAACCAGGAGCAGCATGTGTGCCTGGCTATTAGCTTAAAACTCGGAGCTATATGATTTCTCATAAGGGTTATGCCCACTTGGGTCAAACAACTGTGAAAAGAAATTGCAGATTATGGAAGTGTGAAAGCACGCTTACACAAGCAATGCCGACCCTTCTTGAACAGCAGTGACAGTTATAAATAGATCTCAGCTTGCAGCTGCTCTCCCTCTGTTCTGCATCCAGGTGTATAAACCATCTACTGGCCAGCACGGGGTGGGAGCCCAAGTCCAGGCACTGCAGAAATGGCTTGCCCTGTGGTTCTTGTTGATCTATGACCCTGTCTGAATTTCACCTCCAGGCAAACACAGACCACTGCCCCCTGCTCCGACACAAATGATGTATGTTTTATGTGCACCATGGATAACCTATCAGGGTAAAACCAAGCAGCCCTTTCATCTATTGAGTGAGACACACTCCAGTGTGTCTTTTTGCACAGCCTTGGTCAGCAGTGGGTAAAGCCAACCTGGAACAAAGCTGCTGCCTTCTTTCCACAAGGCATAAGCCCTGGATTAACAGAGGTGAACCACTTGTGAAAAGGTCAAATTTTTTTTTTTTTTTTTTTGTCTTTTTTGTGACTGGCCGCACCGCGCTCAGCCAGTGAGCGCACTGGTCATCCCCATATAGGATCCGAACCCGCGGTGGGAGTTCGGAACTGCTGCGCTCCCAGCGCTGCACTCTCCCGAGTGTGCCACGGGGTCGACCCCAAGAAGGTCTACTTTTGAAGAGTATTTGAAATCATCCCCAAAGTGTAGGCATGGTGACAAGCAAGCAGGCAATGTATAACAGCGGACTCCTATCCCAGGCAGTGTCTGCTGCCCCAGGGGACCTTCCTGACCTGTCGTCCTGAAGAGTCCCTCCCTGTATTGGCAGCCCCAGAAGTCTCCTCTTGGCCTGATTTCTTGCTAGGTGGGCTGGGAGAACCAGCTAGAGGTGGGCTTATCACCCAATTCTATCCCTAACCACCAGACCTTCCTTCTGAGCTCAGGCAAATGGGGCCTGCCAGTCATTTCGCTTCTGCCTCAGTTTCTCCCCCAGCCCTCCCTGAGCCCACTCCAGCAAGGTCATGCTCCCTGGTTTCCATTCTCATCTCAGTCCCATCTCTGCTCCCAGCCCCAGCTAGTGCTGTACACTGGAGGTGTCCACACTGCTCTGGCCAACTGGGAGTGAGAATGAAATGGAAACAAAGCCAGAGCAGGTGGGGGCTACTCAGAGAACTAGAGCGACCCTCCCTTGGGCCACAGCCAAACAGAGGCACACGCGCACACTCACACTCACATCACTCTACACCCTCTGCTTTCTCACACAGGTATTCACAGCCTGTCCCCCTCCCCATCCCTCCCCCTGCCCCTACCTCTTTCTCCAACCTTCCAGCCAGGCACACAGGACACTGATGGCCGGGGGCAGGCCCTGTGCTTCCAGTCTGTGGGAATTCACCCGGTGGCCTTTCTCTCCAGGCGTCACAAAGCAGAGGACAGAGAAGCGTGACCTAACTTCAAAGCAATGTTCTCAAACTTCAGCAACCTTCAGAATCACCTGCACGGCTTGTTAAAACTGATCTCTGGGCTCCATCCCCAGAGTTTCTCATTCAGTAGGTCTAGGGAGGGGCTGAGAACATGTATTTCTAGCAAGTTCTCAGGTGACACTGAGG
>NW_007730237.1:4551-7196 GCF_000696425.1 Galeopterus variegatus | reverse complement strand
AGTAGGTCTAGGGAGGGGCTGAGAACATGTATTTCTAGCAAGTTCTCAGGTGACACTGAGGCTGCTTGTACAGGAAACTGGTCTGAAGGAAACTGTTGCTGGCCATCTGTGATGTAGCAGGGCCTGTGCCCAAGACCACTGGGAGAAGGTGGATGAGCTGACGTCCTTACAGACTTTTCACGACACCCTGGAGGTGTCAGACCTGGCTGCAGAGGACATCCTTCTGTTCCTGTCATCCCAAAGCCCTTTCCACCCTCTTCCCCATCCCACCCAGCTCTCCTGGAAAGACCGGGATCTAGGCACTGGGAATGCCTCACTCCCAGGCAGTCTGTCCAAGAGACATGATCCCTGTGTCACAGGGACCATCTGCTGTCCTGTGATGGTTGTGGTGAAAGGGGAGAACAACTGTCAGTCCCTTCAAAGACAAACTGTGAACTTAAAGGAGAGAAACGAGAGTGCGCAGGGATGGCAGAGGGAAGAGCAGATTCTCATCCTTGTCTAGGGGAGGTAGATTCAAGAGCGGGTGAGAATAACAGCAAATGGCCAGCCCCGACGCCGCCATCCACACGTCACCACGAGAGCTCCCACGCTTCAGCTCTCAATGAGCTCGTGGCATTAGAGTCAGACCGACCTGAGATTTCGTCCCAGGGCTTCACTTACATGCTGCCATTTAATTCTCACCATTTCTTAATGTGAGTTCCATCAGACCCAATTTTGCTGATGAGGAAGCTCATGTTCAAAAAGGCTAAGCACCACACCCCAGGTCACACCATCGGGAGCCACACTCACAGCCCTGCTCTCGCCATTCGGCTTCCCTGCCTCTCTCTGAGTCAGGAAGGAGGTTGGGGATGGTCGGCTGGGGAGACCCCAGAGGGCTGGGTGGCATTGTGACCCTCATCTGAGGGGACAACGGGCAGGCTCAGGGGTCACAGTGGCCTCTGGAGCCCTTTCTCACTCTGTTTCTAAGATCAAAACCGCAGAGGGAAACCCACTGCCTTTGGAGAAGAAATTTAAAAACAAGACAAGTATTAGCTTGCTTCTGTGATCCATCAAAATTTCTCCCATGTAGATGACAGAAAAAGGGTTTTTGTGGTCAGAAACGTAAGAAGGTAATTATTTTCACACTAGTCCTTCTGCCTAGTTTTTCACAGACAGCAATTTTATAAGGCATAATTATCTATTTTCACCTGCTTCATAAATTCCTCCTTTCCATTTCGTCCCGCAGTAAACTAGAAGTTATTTAAAACAGAAGCAGCCGGGCCAAGCAAGGGTTCACACCGCTGCGCCCTCCGGCCGGCCGGGCCGCCACACCTCCCTGGCCATCTGACCCTGCCCTCTGTGGAAAGAAGCATGCACGGGGGGACCCTGCTCACTGAGACTGAAGGCCTGTCTTGTCGGCTGTACCTCCTGCCCCGCTTCTCGGCTCCTCTTGGCCCAGAGAAGGGGCTCTGCAGGTTCTAGGAGGTTCGGTCTGTGCCACCCTCTTTCTCCCGTGGCACACTGGTCACATGGAAGTCACGTGCTCATGTGTTTTCACCAGGATCTTCAGGCCAAGGTGACAGTGTGGTCTGCGGTTGCATACTAGATTCTGCTTTGATGCTCAGGGACAGTGTCAAACCTGGGCTCCCCTGACAACATCACTTTTATATTCAGGTCTCCAGCATCCTCTCATGCTGGAAGCTTCACTGTCTGCAGCAATCTTCACACTTTAACCAAAGCAAGTTCTAACATCGATTGAGAGTTTACTATGACCCGGGCACTGTGCCAGAGACTCCGTAATACTATTCAGCTTAATCCTCATAATTCAGAAAGGCATACATGGTTATGAGGTTGTGAGAGCAAAATGACAGAATGTAAGAAAGTTGAGAAATCAGGCCAAGGTCACAGACAAGGTAAGAGATGAATCAAAATTCAAACTTCCATCTCTGAAGTGCCAAAGCCCATCTGTTAACCACTTCATGCGATTGATGATCCTGTAAGCTTTCCCAGGACCCACTCAAGATTGGGGAACCCTGCAGGTGGGGCTGTGCCTTTCCTTGTCCCTGCCCTGTGTCTTCTCCCTCTGTCTCCTGCTCCCCGCTACAAGTGACCCTTTGGTAGCTCCTCATCAAAGGTTATCCACATTGTCCAGATAGACTGTCCATTCAGAGGGTTTCATGAGCAGGGAGGGGTGGGGAGTTACCTGTACCTGCCTCTAGCCATCCCCAAGCTCCTACCTCATCCCAGGCAGGGGTTAGGTCGGGGGGATGAGGCCTCCTCTTGGGTATGAGCAAGCATTGGACCGTAGCTGGGCAAGAGAGCAGTCGGCCAGGCACTCAGGCAGCAGATCTAGAACTGCGGGACGGGCAGAAGAGCAGGGAGGAGGGGAGAGCAAGAGGAAGGGAGCTGGGCATCCACAGACCAGCAGCAGTGATGTGACCACAGATGCAGGACACAGAACTCACTGTGCCACCCTTCTCTGACTTCGCCTAGAGTTTGCACCAGCCCCTTTGACACTGCCAGGGGGTGCGGCCCCACCCCAGCTGAGTTCACTGAGGAGATTCAAGGACAAGGCTGGACATGCAGATCTTCCAGGGCCTCTCAGAGGTCAAGGGGGTCCCTGGCTGTCCCAGTAGATTAAAAAGAAAATTAAGAAAAGCCCCAAC
>NW_007730237.1:3080-4268 GCF_000696425.1 Galeopterus variegatus | reverse complement strand
GGGTTAGGTCGGGGGGATGAGGCCTCCTCTTGGGTATGAGCAAGCATTGGACCGTAGCTGGGCAAGAGAGCAGTCGGCCAGGCACTCAGGCAGCAGATCTAGAACTGCGGGACGGGCAGAAGAGCAGGGAGGAGGGGGGAGCAAGAGGAAGGGAGCTGGGCATCCACAGACCAGCAGCAGTGATGTGACCACAGATGCAGGACACAGAACTCACTGTGCCACCCTTCTCTGACTTCGCCTAGAGTTTGCACCAGCCCCTTTGACACTGCCAGGGGGTGCGGCCCCACCCCAGCTGAGTTCACTGAGGAGATTCAAGGACAAGGCTGGACATGCAGATCTTCCAGGGCCTCTCAGAGGTCAAGGGGGTCCCTGGCTGTCCCAGTAGATTAAAAAGAAAATTAAGAAAAGCCCCAACAGGGCCACAAAATTGTCATGCATGCATCTAAATATTTAGATGGAATAAATTAACACTTTTAGCACTACAAAATACAGTGAATATATATGTGTGGGCCCCAAGAGATTAACAGGATTCGTTAAAAATCTTAATTCTTGGTGCACTGTAGGTTTGCTGCCTTGTAAAAGAGCACATTTTAAAGTTGTAAGATTCTTTATAAAATTTTCAATATTGCCAGTGAATGAGCATGATTGTGGATATAATGTCATTTAAAGACAATGGCAACAAGCTAAACATGAGGTCCTTTGGGACTTCAGGGCTTCGGCTCTTTAACTCTCCTGACACTCCCCCCCCCAGCTGACCCCCCACACACACTCACAGGACCTGGACACGGCAGATGGACACTTTCCTGTGTATTTTAGAAACACAGAGCTCTCCTTCCTTACCTGGATGCCCCCAGTGCCTAGCAAGGCTGGAGGACTGTGTTTGCAAAGTGAATGAGCACCTGTACCCTCCCCACCCCAGCCAGCCTCTCTCCTGCACTGCTCTAGCTCCTGGGCCAGCAGGGTCCCCAAGGCCACAGTGTAGGGCTGTGTCTTGCCTCAACAGCTCCAGATATGTTCCTTGTATCCGAAGAATTATTTACTGTGGGGATGTGCAATGCCTTTTTAAGAGAACAGATGGTACCTCCAATTAGAATGCCTTAAAAGGAAACCCTAATGAGATTATAAAAGCCAACAAATTGACTTTTTCATACAGTACTTCCCTGGCACACAATAAATCAAATATATAAT
>NW_007730237.1:0-2235 GCF_000696425.1 Galeopterus variegatus | reverse complement strand
GTCTACCATGTATAGACTGGAGGCTGTTTTTTCTAGGAATCAGTCCTTTTGGTTCAAGTACATCAGTTCGATGGCTGAAAGATGAGCCTTGAGAGAGATGAGAGAGGTGCTGTAGCAAGAAGGACAGCTCTCCATCAGTATTCTGGGCATTTGGTCATTGGCCTACCTTTCCTCTAGGTGACCTTATCCAGGGACTGTATGAATTGACAGGGTGTGTCCGCTGAAGCAGGAAGCAGAGAGACCCAGGCTTCCACCTGTGTGAGCCGATGTGCAGAGGGAGTCTGGCCAGTGAAAGGGTTCATGAGCAGAAGTGGAAGGAAATGTCTTCAGGAGGGAAGCTGTGAGGCACTGTACATATGCTTTGGCAATCATGGGCAATGGGCCTTGGTCTGGACATCCAGGCAGCAGTGATTCAGTCTCCTCCAGTGACTTCTAAAGCAGTACATTAAACAATGCTTTTCAGGGTCATGGAAAACCCCAAGGGAACCTAAGAAATCAGTGGAGGAGACACCACAACAGAAAGATGGGGGCTCTAGTCAGCAGAAATGGAATAGTTTCTGTTAATATCAACCCACCAGAGAGAGAAGTCTGGGGAAAATCAGTTTACAAGGGATGTGCTTTTCCTCACTTCAAATCTATAAGCATTGATTGAGCTCAGGACCTTGATGCAGAAGACACTTTCATTCTTCCTCTTTACCTAGCAAAGGTTACATACACTACAAGGCCCAGAATTAAGAAATTCTTTCCTTGGAGGCCAGAAGTTTTTCTTTCCATCAAACTGCAAGTATGTGCGAAACATCCCTCTGTGCCCTTCTGTGCGGGGGTGGGTGGGAGGAATTTGATCCAAGGAGGTATACGGGAAGGTTCCTGCTTACAGAAATCTAGGTAGCAGCATCCAATGCAGAAGAAAGTTTTTGCATATTAGATGCTAACATGTAGCATTGACCTCCAAATACAATGGGAATTCTGAAAAAAAGAAAGATCACCTCTATTTCAGGGCTTCAAAGCTTAGGTGAGCAGGAACAAGTTTTCTAAGGTGCTAATCTGGGAAAGTAGTGATGCCTGCTTCCCATAATTATGGGGGAGAAGTTTGGGAGGAAGTTCTCCCCTCTCCCAACTCTACCCAGGGAGAGGAGCTGCCTTTCCCCATTTTTGGCAGGATGACTGCCCTTCCCTCTACAGCAGATAATGGGAGAGTGGATATAGCTGATGCATTAGCCCAATACCTAGAATTTCTGCCTTGGAGATGCATTCTGTGGTCAGGCCTCTGGTTTTGTCATCTGGCAGGGGCATGTGTGCTACACCATGCTGGACACTGGAAAGAACACAGGGAGATGAATATATGGTGTTGGCACACGAGCACCTTCATTTGGTAATTGAGGTAAGACAGGTACAGAATAACTGGACAATTAATAAAATGATGAGAGCTCTGAGGGGAGCCTGGTCACAGAGAAACATATCCCAGTGAAGATGGGCTTCCTGTATTCGCAGATGTTGAGACCAGGAGGACTTCTTGCAGGAGGCGACTTGGAAGAGTTACTAGGAGTTGTTGAAATAACCTAGTGGGTCTTGATTTTGTACTCAAAGAACCCTCCAAGCTGGCATTTTCACTGTCTTATGGGCAGGAGTTGTCTTGCTAGGTGGGAGGAGGGGGGAAGAAAGAACATAATCTTGACTTCGTGCTACTGAGCAGAGAAGGGCTCTGCACCCACAGCACAGGAGCTGTCTATTTCAGCACCATGGCCAGCATTTCTGCTTTGCACTGCAATCCAAGAAAGATGTCTTCTCTTCCTGCCCCAGGCCCACCACTTGCATCGTCGGAAAACCAAACTCCCCAGCCCAAAGCCCCTACTGGACACTTACTAGTGCATGCCACTTCTGGGGGGTCAAAATCCGCTCGGTAATAGCCCGTCCGGCAGGTGCAGATGGGAGACGCCTCTGAAGGGGAGCGGCTGTTGGAGGGGCAGTGGGAGCAGCCTTCAGCTTCCTGGCTGGCCTTGAACATCCCTGCAGGGCAGGCTGGAACACAAAGAGACCACGTGAGAATTAATGGAAGAGTGGCATCCAGGGGCCCTTCCCTAGAATTGGAAAAGCAAAGATTCTGCCCCTCTAAGGAGGACATTGAGATGCCCCTTGCACCAAGTGAGCATCTCAGATGAAGGAAACCCCTATTTAACACTTCCAATTCTTCAAACATCCTTGGTGAAATACACCTTTCTGGTACCAGTGATCTCT
>NW_007730236.1:198701-202251 GCF_000696425.1 Galeopterus variegatus | reverse complement strand
AAAAAAAATGTTGAAAATATTAAATAAGGACTTAAATACAATTATCATTAATATGTTAAATAATACAAGGCGAATAGATACAAGGTAAAAAGCCTACATGGACAGAAGGGGAATTTGAACAAAAAGATGGAAACTTTAGTAAAGAGTGAAAAGGAAATGATGGAAATGAAAAACACAATATCAGAAATGAGGAATCCCGTTGATGGAATTATTATGACACATGACAGAGTTGAGGAAAGGATCAATAAACTGTACGAAAGGTAAAGAGATATTTCAAACCAAAAGAAAAAGAGAAAAAATGGTAAAAATCAAACAAAATAGAGCATTCAAGAGCTGATGGATGATTTTTAAATAAGGAGACAGATAACACGTTGTAGAATATTCAACAACACAATCAAGTTATCTTAATTAACATTTGGAATGCTAAAATCAAAAAGAGAAGAATAAACATTATTTTTTGGTGTACCTGTAATTACAGTCACAAGATTGGCCATATTTGGGGCCACAAAATTAATGAATNTTATCAGTAATACTGAAATGAATAACTGCCACCATTTCATATGTACTTAGTACTTTGTCCCCAAAACTAAGTTGAGTATAAATGGATAAATTTACATGGTCTGTGCTCTTAAGACATTTACATTTGAAAGAGAAACATATATAATATATATGAATAACTTTATACAAATAATTAAAAGAATAAACTTCAAAAGACAGAATTATTCAAATATGAATAGACCTTTTTAGTAAACTTTGAATGTAGACCCAAAGTTTCAAATTACATTTTGCACATGTTTTAAAATCCATTAATTTAGCTTAAGAAATTGATGAAATGATGTATGTAAAAAAATTAGCTAAAGATATGTATGTGTATATATATATGTGTATATATATATATATATATATGCAGACATATATAATTGAGGAGTTATTTAACAAAATATGATACACATAAAATAGAATACAGTGCAAGCAACAAAATGATGTTATAGGAGTGTAATATTGTCATAAGAGATGTTTTTAATAATATATTAAGTGAAAAAATTAATAAAACAGCATGGCAAGAGCAATCTATTTTCTGTTGTGTGGAATAAAATAGAGTATACAATAGATGTTGTATTGAATAGATGATTACATACGCATAGAAAAAATGAGGGAAGGCAAATATTACCATTTTAAGAAAAATTATATTTTATTATCATTACATATTATACATATTCTAGCTATTTTAATCTAATTTTTTGGTATACATATATATTTGAATTATCTATGTATCTATAATACATTAATATAATAGTTAAAATGATATTAAATAACAACTGTTGCTCTAAGAAAAAGTTATAATTAATAGTAATAATTATTTTGGATACATAGATATAAGCAACCACAAATAATGACATTAAGTTTCAAGCTTCTTCTATCAATAACTTGCCCAGTGTTAATGTATCCATTTATCTTCAGGTAAAAAGGGCAGACCTGAGGATTAGCCACTGGTAAAGTTCTAACCCAGATGCGGCATGGATGGTGTTAAATGCATCTTGCAGAAGAATCATCTGGGAATGGCATGTTTATGCTTGGTAAAGTAAAAGGTTTCTGCTTCTGTTCCTGGCTTTATATCAAACATGTCAACTCACCACAGTAAAAGTGTCTTTCTGAGCTCAGCAAGTCAGTGTGGAGTTCAGTTTACCGACTAGGCAATAAGTCCTTTTGCCCTTCCTTGTAAGGCGTTCTTTATTGTGGAAACTACCCTGTAATATTACAAAGGTGAAGCTTAAGTGTTCTATGGTTAGAGTCTATCCATTTAGGGCAGACCTAACTTGTTTCCTAAAGTCTGCTTCCTGCCGGAGGCTTTTCTGTTACAGAGTCACAGGATGACTGCTATCTGTAATTTAGCAACTCGAATTTATTTAACTTCAATCAAATAAGCATTTGCTCTTGAAATTTTGGCATACGCTTAATCTAGGACTGCTGGGTAAGTAAAGTATATTTTTAAAAAGGAACCAAACCTATTTTTGTAGTAACGTGCACATTTAAAAAGCATATCACACACGTCAATGAAACTTGGAAGAGTAGGTATACCAGTGTTTCTAGACACAAAATATATTTTAATGAAGTGAAATCCTCTTTATTTTTCATTGTGTTTTTACAGAATAGATACAGAATAGGCATAGCAAAACAGCTTTCCAGTACTCTTACAAAAAATGTGTCAACCATGTTAGACACAAAACACCCCTATGGGTGAAATGACAGTTCAGTGAGGATGTTGATTCAGTCTGTGGCATTGACAGAGACTGCCAACTAGCGTACCACTTGCCAACTGGCACCTATTGCAGTGGCTTTTCCCCTTATGGTAATTGCTTATCAACTGAGAGATTCATTTATTCATTGGCACCATAAACTTAACTTCAGTTTATGAGGCAAGCTCTAATACCTCCAGAATTTTTGTCAATGAAATTATTTGAGATTTTTCACTAGACTGGTGTTTGAAAACACGGCATTGTTGGCTGATTTTATTCTTCTTCACGGCACTAATTGTTTATAAAAATTAGATTCCGTATGCTTTTTGAGGAAACAATTACTTTAATGAGCACAGCGTTTTAAAAATTGAGGATAATTTAAGTAGTGTAGAAGCCCAGGCACTAGGAATTTATCTCAAATTATTTTAAATATATCATCCAGCAATCGTTATTTCACTAAATGTATCATAAGTAATAATTAGAAATATGTTTTTATTTGTGTCTATGCAATGTAATTTGAATTTCCCCCAAGGGGAGGGGCAGAAAACTTGCTTGCACATAACCTTTCCTTCCCTCTTCTTTAGGCTCTAATCAATACGCAGTATGCAAAGGTGTACTACTACTACATGGGAGGGGAGGGATGTAAGAAACGAATCCGCTTAGATTCAAGATCCTGTACTGATATGAAGCAGAATTATGTTACCACTGTGGGAAGAGTGAGAATGCTGAGAAAGATCAATCTTTGAGGCTCAGGTACAGCAAATCTTCCTAAGAGGACGAGAGAACCAAGAAACTCAGGCAGTGCCACCGATCTTGATCTTGCAATGCGTAAGAAGAAAAAGTAGTCTAGTGCTGGGGAACAGGAAAGAGAAGAGAGGCTCCTTTCACGGCAAACGTATACAGGACCTGTTTGGGATATAACAGAAATAGTAAAAACTCCTCTCCATATTTCAAGGCTCATATTCTGCAAAAAGAAAGCCTACAACTGAAGAAATGTGAGATCACTGTAGATAGCTATCTTAACAACAAAACCCAAACTCAGCTCAACTTCAGACTGATTGACTCAACAGTCATCCTCTCCCACTAATGGAAGAAAAAGAACAGGTGTGCATATTTCTGGGTATAAATATTAATTATCTTAGCATCTACTGATCTTTTAATCATAATGTCTCGCATTCAATCAAAAATTATAAGAAATAAATGAAAGTAAAGCACAGGAGTAGAACCCACTGCTAAAAGGAGAAAACAGTAAAATAAAATAAACGAAACAAAACAAACTGACAACAAAAAAGTGGACCTGGAGACAAAAAAAA
>NW_007730236.1:196467-197774 GCF_000696425.1 Galeopterus variegatus | reverse complement strand
TGGTGTACCTGTAATTACAGTCACAAGATTGGCCATATTTGGGGCCACAAAATTAATGAATATATCTATATATTGAAATCATTCAAAGTATGTTCTCTGAGCACAAGGAAATTAAGCCATAAAGTTTTACAGAAAATACCTGGAAAAATCTGCAATGCTAAGAGATTAGACAATACATATCTGAAGAATTCATAGGTCAAAGAAGAACTTACATAGTGAAAGAACATTCTAGCCAAAAGGATCAAGAAAAAATAGAGAATATGCAATTTACCAAAATTAGGCAGTGCCACTATAGATTCAACAAACATTGGTGATATGGAAATCTTGTAAACAACTCAGTGCCAATCAATTCATCTAATTAGGTAAAATGATCAGATTCCTTGGAAGATGCAAACTACCAAAGATTATTCAATAAAACAACCCAAAGAGCCCTATATTTATTAAATAAATTGAATTTATAGCAAAAGAAAAATAACTTACAAACAAAATATCAGGCCTAAATGGTTTCATTAAGCAATGCTACCAAGTATTTAAGAAAGAAGCAATACCAATTCATACCATACATGCATTACCTAAAAACCCTATTCTAAAAATCAAGTGACAATCAAGATTTCTAACCCTCAACAGTCATTCAATGTACTTTACTACATCAAAATACTACAGAAATAAAAATACTGCATATCCTCACTCATAAGTGGGAACTAAAAATATAAACAAATAAATAAAAAAAGAAAGAAAAAAGATAAAACAATCACAATAATTCATTGAACTTTCAAAACGAGTGAATGGAATAGAGGTCACCAGTACAGGGAAAGGAGGAGGGGGAAAGGGTGTTAGCAAGAAGTAGGTACAGCCACAAAAAATGAATACATATGTAATGATAATATATCATTATCCTGATTTGAGCATCACATATTGCACACAGGTATTGATATTCAACACTGTATCCCACGGATACATACAATCAATTATGTTGCAATTAAAAAAATACTACAAACTAAAAATCTTTGATGCAGCAAAACTTGATAAAATGTAATATTAATTTGTATTAAGAACACTAAGCAACTAGTAATAGATTGAAACTTCTTCAAATTGATAAACAACATCTAAGAAAAAGCTACAGCTAACATTCTACTTAATAATGAAAATCTCAATACTTTCCTACTGAATATAAAAATAAGACAAGGAAGTCCAGACTTACCACTTCTATTCAACCCTATGCTGGAGGTCATAACCACTTACATAACCATTTTTTTCTTGCAATGTGACAATAAAAATATATTTGCAGCAAAATAACTGAAACTATC
>NW_007730236.1:194454-195938 GCF_000696425.1 Galeopterus variegatus | reverse complement strand
TTGTTTCATAGATGACATGATCATCTATAGAGAAAACTTTAAGGAATATACAAAAAAATGTACTAGATCTAAGGGGCAAGTATATCAATTTCACATAACAGAAGGTTAATATACATAAATAAGTTATATTTCTATACAGTTGCAAGAAGTACTTAAAAATTGGAATTTAGGACCGAGCCCGTGGCGCACTGGCTGAGCGCGGTGCAGCTGGTCTCAAAAAGGACAAAAAAAAAAAAAAATTGGAATTTAAAAACAGTACCATTTGGGGGCTGGCTGGTTAGCTCAGCTGGTTAGAGCACAATGTTGATAACACCAAGGTCAAGGGTTCAGATCCCTGTACAGCCCAGCTCCCAAACAAACAAACAAACAAAAACCCCAAAAGTAAAACATTATCATTTGGAATAGCATATAAATATGAAATAGGAAAATTTGACAAAATATGTGCAAGATGAGTAAGATGAACTTCATACTATGTTACTGAGAAACATTAAGGAAGAACAAAATAGTGGAAATCTGTTCTATGTCTACATCAGAACACTACATAATATTAAGATTCAGCAATCCCAGCCAAGCCAGAAGGCTTTGTTTCTGTAAAAATTTACAAGATGATGATAAAATTATATGCAAATTGAAAAGATCTAGAAGAACCAAACAATTTTTTAAAAAAGAAAAAAAGTTTGAAGGACTCACACTATACTACCTGATTTAAGGACTTATTATAAAGCTACAATAATCAAGGCAGTGTGGCAATGGCTTAAAAATTAACATACTGAACAAAATATAAGGCCAATGAACTTGGAAATTATACCTTAATAAAGCTGGGGAGAAAAAAAAGAAAAACTCAACCATTACCTCAACATCGTCACAAATATTGACTTGAAATAGACTTATTATAAGAACTAAAATTCTAAAACTTCTAGAAACAAACAAATCTTTAAAAAAAGTACTTTGGATCTTGATTTAGGCAAATATTTTTTAGGCCACAAAAAGTCCCAAATACATACATAAAAAATTAATATATCGGATAAAAACAAACTTTAAAACTTCTGCTTTTTGATTAACACTACTAAGAAACTGAAAAAAAAAACCTCAGCAAATTCCTCATCAAATAATATATTCCAACAACCAACGATCCCGTGGAAATATGCCCAACATCATAAATTATCAAATTAATGCGATTTAACCACGATGAGTTGGCATTTTACATACTAGTGGAATGACTAATATGAAATTTATTTATTTATTTATTTATTTATTTATTTTTCCTTTTTGTCTTTTTCGTGACCGGTAACGGGATTGCAACCCTCAGTGTCGCACCCACACCGCGCTCAACCAGTGAGCGGACCAGTCTCTATGGGATTCGAACCCTCGGCGGGAGTGCCACCACGCTCCCAAGCACCACACTCCACCGAGTGTGCCACCGGGCCGGCCCCTAATATGAAATTTAAAAGACTGGTCAATAGCAGTTGTTGGCAAGGATATGA
>NW_007730236.1:191016-193939 GCF_000696425.1 Galeopterus variegatus | reverse complement strand
GGATTGCAACCCTCGGTGTCGCACCCACACCGCGCTCAACCAGTGAGCGGACCAGTCTCTATGGGATCCGAACCCTCGGCGGGAGTGCCACCACGCTCCCAAGCACCACACTCCACCGAGTGTGCCACCAGGCCGGCCCCTAATATGAAATTTAAAAGACTGGTCAATAGCAGTTGTTGGCAAGGATATGAAGCACCTGGAACTTTCATACATTGTTAATAAGAATGCAAAGTTGTAGACTCTCTATGGAAAATAATTTGATAGTTTCTTCTAAAGATAAACACCATATGATGCAGTAATTCTACAACTAGGTACTTACCCAAGAGAAATGGAAACATATATAAACACTAAGATACACACAAATGTTCATGGGGGATATGAAATTATTCATAATATCTACAATACTAAACAACTTAAATTTCTATTGATTGGTCAATGGAAACAAAGCTGAGGTATATGCATGGGATACTATCTAGCAATTTAAGGAAACAAACTACTAATAAATGCAAGAGTATAGTTGAATCAGATGAATCTCAAAATCATTATGCTAATTGAAAGAAGCTAGACACCAAAGAGTACATAAATAAATTTTGATTCCATTTATATGACATTAGAAAAAAAGAAAAGCTATGGGGACAAGAAACAGATCAGTAGTTGTCAAGAACTCAGAGTGTCAGGAGAGGATTGTCTGTAAAGGGGCAGGAGACATTTTTGAAGTGATAGAAATGTTTTATACTGTGATATTGGTGGCGGTGGTGTTTCACAGCATACATTTGTCTGAGGTCATTGAATTGAATTGTGAACTTAGGAACAATTTTAATTTATGTAAATTTATTTCAATAAACCTCACTTAAAATAAATACCTTAGGAATCTGTGTAATGTGAATGGGGCTTAGTGATGATTTTTTTTCAATCAGAATTTTATTTTTATTTATTAATTGCATTAATTTTTTATTTACAGATATGAAGCAGTTGAAAGTACATCTTTTATCTACTTTGCTGAAAGTCTGATTATTTTAAACTATTCAAAATTTTAACATTTTTTATTTATTTTAATTGAAACAATTGGTTATACATATTTATGGGGTACAGAGTTGACTGTCAGTATTTGTGTACAGTATCTGATGATCAAATCAGTATCATTAGCATTTTCATCATTATAAATTGTAGTTATTCTTTGTGTCCATTACCCAATTTCTCCCTAACCCCCCTCCTTCTCCTGCTTTTGCCCTTTTAGTAACCATAGATCTGTTCTCTCCTTCTATAAGTTCAATGTATTATTGTGGTTCCTTTCTTCCCTCCTTCCTTCCTATCTTCCTACCTTCCTACCCTCCTTCCCTCCCTTGTGAGTAAGGGCATGTGGTATTTTTCTTTCTGTTCCTCCTTTATTTCACTTAACATAATTTTCTCCAGGCTCATCCATGTTGCTGTGAATGGCAGGATTTCATTCTTTTTTATGGCTGAGGAGTATTCTATTGTGTGTATATACCACATTTTCTTCATCCAGTTGTTCATTGATAGACATTTCGGTTGATTCCAGAGCTTTGCCATTGTAAATAGGGCTGTGATGAACACGAAGTGTAGGTATCCCTTGGAGATGATGATTTCCATTCCTTTGGGTATATATGCAGAAGTGGGATTGCTGGATCATATGGTTGTTCTATCATAGTTGTTTTAGAAACCACCACACTCTTTTCCATAATGGCTGTACTAATTTACAATCCTATAAACAGTATACAAGAGTACCCCTTTCCCACATCCTTGTCAGCATTTGTAATTCTCTCTTTTTGATAATAGCCAGTCTGAGGTGAGATGGTATCTCAATGTGGTTTTGATTTGCATATCCCTGATGCTGAGTGATGCTGAACATTTTTCATGTACCCATTTGGCCATTTTTATGTCTTCCTTTGAGTAATGTCTATTCAGCTCCTTTGCCCATTTTTAAATTGGATTACTCATTTTCTTGTTGTCAAGTTGTTTGAATTCTTTGTGCATTCTGAATGTTAATCTTTTGTCATACATATAGTTTGAAAATGTTTTCTCCCATTCTGTAGCTTGTCTTTTCATTCTGTTGATTATTTCCTTTGCTATGGTGAAGGTTTTTAGTTTGATATATCCTATTTGTTTACCTTTTCTTTTGTTGCTTATGCTTTTGCAGTGTTATTCATAAAGGTGTTGTCCAGTCCTACATCCTGAAGTGTTTCTTCTATGTATTCTTCTAGGAGTTTTAGTTTCAGGTCTTATACTTAAGTCTTTAAAACATTTTGTATTGATTTTGGTATTTGGCAAGATGTATGGGTCTAGATTTATTCTTCTATACATGGATATCCAGTTTTCCCAGTACCATTTATTGAAGAGGCTGTCCTTTCCCCAATGTATGTTCTTAGTGCCTTTATTGAAGATTAGTTGTCTGTAAGTACATTGGTTGATTTCATGTACTTACAGCTAACTGATTTTCTTCCTTTTTTTTTTTTTTTGTCTTTTTTTTCGTGTCCGGCAACGGATCGCAACCCTCAGTGTTGCGCCCGTACCGGAGCGGGACCGGCAAAGGGATCGCAACCCTCGGTGCTGCACCCGCACCTCGCTCAGCCAGTGAGCGGAAACCGGTCTGTAGCAGTGCGCCACCGGGTCAGCCCAGCTAACTGATTTTCAGTAATCCATGTACTTACAGCCAACTGATCTTCAGTTGGTCCATTTGTCTGTTTTTATGCCAGCATAATGCTATTTTGGTTACTATAGCTTTGTAGTATAGTATGAAGTCAGTGAAATGGCTCCAGTTTTATTTTTATTTTTATTTTTGCTCAGCATTGCTTTAGCTATTCAGGGTCCTTTGTTGTTCCATAACAATTTTAGGATTGCTTTTTCTATTTCTGTGAAGAATGTCATTGATATTTTGATGTGGATTGCATTGAATCTGTAGATC
>NW_007730236.1:188565-190685 GCF_000696425.1 Galeopterus variegatus | reverse complement strand
CAGCATTGCTTTAGCTATTCAGGGTCCTTTGTTGTTCCATAACAATTTTAGGATTGCTTTTTCTATTTCTGTGAAGAATGTCATTGATATTTTGATGTGGATTGCATTGAATCTGTAGATCGCTTTGAACATGTTCACAACATTGATTCTTCCAATCCACAAATTTGAAATATTTTTCCATTTTTTGTGTGCTCTTTAGTTTCTTTCAGCAGTATTTTGTGATGCTCATTGTGGAGATCTTTCATCAGTTTGGTTAAATCTATTACTAGGTATTTTTTTTTCTTTTTGGTAGGTATTATAAATGGGATTGCTTTCTTTATATCTTTTTCTGCTTGTTCATTGTTGGTGTATAGGAATGCTACTGATTTTTGTATGTTGATTTTGTGTCCTGAAATTTGGTGAATTTGTTTATGAGCACTAGGAGTTTTTTTGGGAGAGGTTGTGAGTTTTTCTATACATAGGGCCATATCATCTGGGAACAGGGACAATTTGTCTTTGTCTTTTCCAATTTGGATACCCTTTACTTATTTCTCTTGCCTTATTGCTCTAGCTAATACTTCTAATACTATGTGAAGAGGAATGGTGAGAGTGGGCATTCTGTCTTTTTCCTGTTTTTCAGGATGATGTTTGCAGTGGGTATGTCATATATGGCTTTTATTGTATTGAGATATTTTCCTTCTATACCTAATTTGTTGGGGGTCTTTATCATAAAGGGAGGCTGAATTTTTGTCAAATGGTTTTTCTGCATCTGTTGTGATAACCATATAGTTTTTAGTCCTTGTTTTTGTTGATGTGGTGTATCACACTTTTTGATTTGTGTGTGTTAAACCATGCTTGCCTCCCTGGGATGAATTCCACTTGATCATGGTGTATAACCTTCTGATGTGCTGTTGTATTCTATTTGCTAATACCTTGTTGAGGATTTTTGTGTCTTGTTCATCAGAGATATTGTCCTGTAGCTTTCTTTTTTTGTTTTGTTTCTGTCTGATTTTGGTATTAGGGTGATGCTGGCCTCGCAGAATGAATTTGGGAGAATGGTCTCTGTTTCAAGTTTTTGGAACAGTTTGAAAAGGATTGGTGTTAATTCTTCTTTAAAGGTTTGGTAGAATTCAGCAGTGAAGCCATCAGGTCCTGAGATTTTCTTTCTTGGGAGACTGCTGATTAATTCTTCAATGTTATTGCTCATTATTGATCTGCTCAGGTTTTGTATTCCTTCTTGGTTCAGTCTTGGTAGTTTGTATGTGTCCAGAAATTTATCTATTTCCTCCAGATTTTCAAATTTGTGGGTGTATAGTTGTTCATATTGGTTTCTAATGATTCTTTGTATTTCTGTGATATTAGTTGTAATATTTCCTTTTTCATTTCTGTTTTTTGTTATTTGGGTCTTCTCTCTTCGTTTTTTTAGCTAGTCTGGCCAGTAGCTTGTCTGTTTTGTTCATCTTCTCAAAAAATCAACTGTTTGTTTTGTTGATTTCCTGTATCATTCATTTAGTTCTGTTATGATCGTAATTGTTTCTTTCCATGTACTCATTTTGGGATTAGATTGTTCTAATTTTTCTAGTTCTTTGAGAACTAGATTTAATGTTAGGTTGTTTATTTGAAATCTTTCTATTCTATTGATATAAGCACTTATTGCAATTAACTTCTCTCAGTACTGCTTTTGCAGTATTCCATCAGTTTTGTTAAGTTGTGCTTGTATTTCATTTGAGTCAAGGAATTTTTTGATTTCCTACTTTATTTCTTCTCTGGTCCACCAGTCATTCAGGAGCATGTTGTTTAATTTCCATGAATTTGATTAATTTCTTAAGTTTTATTTGTTGTTAACTTCTAATTTTATTCCAATGTGATCTGAAAATATAATTGATATGATTTCAGTCTTTTTAAATTTGTTGAGATTTAATTTGTGGCCTAACATGGTCTACCCTAGAGAATGATACATATGTTCATGAGAAGAATGTATATTCTGCAGTTGTTGTATGAAATATTCTGTATATGTTTGTCAAGTCCATTTGGTCTAAAGAGCTGTTTAAATCCAATATTTCTCTTCTAATTCTGTCTAGATGATCTTTCCAGTGCTGAAAGTGGCATGTTAAAGTCCCCAACTATTAATGTACTGGGGT
>NW_007730236.1:184444-187965 GCF_000696425.1 Galeopterus variegatus | reverse complement strand
GTAGACTGATCAGATTCTCCAGATAAAAATTTCCCTCCTATTTTCTTCTTATAAGGCATAAGGTTGACTGTAGAGTACTAAGGACCAAATGTGGGAAAATGGCTGGGAGCTCAACATTCTGTTTATCAGCCTATGCTTAATGCTTCTATTTTAACAGAAGTATCTTAGCTGCCAACTACCCTTGGTTTCTCCTAGTCTACAGATTCCCTGATTTACCCTTTTCAGAGAACTGAACTTTAATCTGTTGCCAGGGTGTGTAGGTGCCATCCTTAATTGCATGGGTGAGACCTGTGGGGTGGCCTAACTCGTTCTTAAACTTTCAGCCACCTCTTCTACTTTTATTGCAGCTTTCATTCCTATTTTCAGAAGCCGTGAAGCTACCTACTTCTAGGTCTATTAGAAGTTCTGCAGAATAATGAGTTCCCACTTTTTCTCCTGCCTTCAGTTCCAAAATTTTGTTCTATTGTACTTCTTTACTAATTGACTTTGTAGGTTTATGTCTCTAAAAAAATATGTTTACATATACTGGGTTTTGGAAGAGAACAGACATAATTGTGCATTTTTTTTGTTTGTTTGTTTGTTTTTTGTCCTTTTTGAGACCGGCCGCACCACGCTCAGCCAGTGAGCGCTGTGAGCACACCGGTCATCCCTATATAGGATCCGAACCCGCGGCGGGAACGCTGCTGCGCTCCCAGGGCCACACTCTCCCAAGTGCGCCACGGGCTTGGCCCTAATTGTGTGTTTTTGATCCACCATATTTAACTATTTTTATTTTATTTTATTTTTTTATTTTTATTTTTTTTGTCTTTTTCCGTGTCCGGCAACGGTTCACAACCCTCAGTGTCGCCCCCGTACCGGACCGGGCCCGGCAACGGGATCGCACCCCTCGGTGTTGCCCCCGCGCCTCGCCCAGCCAGTGAGCGGGAACCGGTCTGTATGTGGGATCCGAACCCTCGACGGGAGCACCGCCGCGCTTCCCAAGCGGTGCACTAGCGCAGTGCGCCACCGGGCCGGCCCATATTTAACTATTTTTAGTGTAGGTATTGTTCTTTCTTTGTTTATGGGAAAATAAAAAAATAGTCTTGTTGCTTGCAGGACAGTGATATGATGTTAAAGTTTAAAGGAAAAACACTGTGTGAGATAGGTATGCCTCCAGAAAAAAGACTGCTCAGATTGCCATGAAACCTCACCTACATTTTACACTATAAATAATTCTCTTGATCTTGTCCTCACTTTGACAGGTTCACCATATTTATCTAAATTAGCACAATGCATGTGGATCTCCCTCTTATTTGTTATTTTATTTATGCAGTGAATGACTTTTAACCCTTACTATCAGAGTATAGACTCAAATTATACATCACAAAAAATATAAAACTAGAATGCTAGTTGTTAATTTCCAAGAAGAAATAGAGCTATCATGTGGAGGCGCATGTTTATGGGAGCATGGCCAGCACAATCTTTCCCTTTGAGCAGTCTCCATTGGAAACCAAATTACATGTTGAAGTTTGCTGAAGCAGGAAAGGAAAGTCTTATGATCCAGATATTTATTGGCATCTGAATATGAGAGGGCTAGATTTGCCAGAGGACCTGGTATGATTGAGTCACTGGCAGGGAAGCCACCTCCTTTGGACAGGGCTTCAGTGGGTCCTGCCAAAACATGCTCTCCAGTGCTTATTTTGTATATACTTCACTGCTAACACATCTCTTTGAAAGAAATATTCTTCATATTGACCCTGGAACCATTCTACATTTTAGTGTGACTGCTTATTTCTCCTATGATGTGTTATGTATTATTTGATATGTAAAACTCAGACACCAATTTTATATCCAACTTGTCAGCATAGGCCCCAATTATGTCCTTCACACTTACCAGTATTTATTATGAATTCCCAAATGTTTCTATTATAAAAAGTATGATCTGATTTTACTTACCTATAATACAATTTAAGTTTTACCCTTACGCAAAAGGAAACATGAAATTTGTTTAACAATATTTTGCATAATTCATATATCATGCATATTTCAATAGCCATGTTACATACACAAGTAAATATGTGATTTAAGTTTATTTTTATTTTTAATAATAGAAGGCATGACTAGATACACCTAAAATATAAAGTCATAATTTATTCTAACATATTATTAAGCATCAAATTAATCAAATTTTGATAAATATCACAGATTTTATTAAAACCATAATCTTAAGAAAGAGGAAAAGAAGTATCATCAAGAGAAATATCAATTGATTTTTTTGTTTTTAAAAATGAAAGAAAAAATAAGTTAATGATGCATGGAATAAAACTAGTAAGATGAAAATGAAACTCAAGCCTTGAGGCAATATGGCTTAAGTAAAAATGCTATTTTCTTAAGTTAGGAAAACAACCCTCATGATTATAAGTTTCTACTCCTTACAAGATTTTAATTTAATACTAGTTATCATGGGGAAACAGAATCCATATTAAAAAATTAAGTCACATAAACTTATAATATCGTTAGTTTTATTAGACTTTTTTTATCTTGGTTTCTATAATGAAATTCATGTACAGGTCATCAAGAGACTCTACAAGCAGATACAGGCTTAGATTCTCATCTCTGGCCACTATGGCCACATCAATCCCTTTTAGGTTAGGGCCAGCCCATGTTAGTTTAGGAACCAATAGCAACAGAAGCCGAGATTTCTGCTGCTGTTTCAGTTTTGATTCACCAAGCTAGGAGTCTAGAACTAGAGCAGGAACTATTAATCCATCTTTGCCATAAGCAGAGGGGCTATTTGGGGAACAAAAAATCAAAGAACGATACTAAAATTCAATTTTTTGAACATTTAAAAGATAGAGAATTCTAGCAAGTGTGGAATGAATGCTGGAAATTATACCTGGAACAAAAGAGGAAAAAAAATCAAAGGACCAAAGAAGCTTTTAAGTGTTAGAAAAGAAGAAAACATTGACAAAAGATTGGAGATGAGAGATGGAAGGGCATTCAAGTGTACCACAGAAGAGCACTGAAGTTAATGAATAGAGCTTAATCTACCTAATTGCAGGAGAAAATATTTAGGATTCATAGGGGATAGTTAGAAAATGATGTAAAAAACTCATGTGGTGTAGTTTTAAAATTGATGTCTAAAATTTTGAAACAAAAAATATATTCATAAATGAGACCAAGATAAATAGTCACATGAGCTGTGATAACAGTGAATTTTAACATTATGTTTTGTGAAGGAGAATAATCAAAGAGAGGTCAAAGGAATGAATTGCTTTCTTTATTAAAACACTGAACAATTCTGAACTCCTGCACTAATGAGGAATTTGCAAGAGAAATTCATTTTACTCTGTAAAATCCATTATACATTGTTTTGAGATATCACTGATCAAATGGGCCATTTAGCCACCTCCAATGTAGCAGATACTCAAAGACTTTTTTTTCCTAATTAAGCCTCTAGCAAGTTTTGATAGTATGTTATATTCCATTTTGGGTTTGCAGGTTTTCCCTACATGCATGAGGTTTATCAGACTGTTCACAAT
>NW_007730236.1:180323-183736 GCF_000696425.1 Galeopterus variegatus | reverse complement strand
TTTTTTTTCCTAATTAAGCCTCTAGCAAGTTTTGATAGTATGTTATATTCCATTTTGGGTTTGCAGGTTTTCCCTACATGCATGAGGTTTATCAGACTGTTCACAATAAACGGTAAGATCCAGGTACTACTCAGGGAAATGACACTTATTAGAATAGCATTCTACTAGTTAAGAAAGTTACTTTCTAGAAGTAGCATACTTCTTTTTGTGTTCTTTTGAATAGGCAAGATGTCTGTATTTCAGAGGTCAAATGAAAGAAGTAAACTTTAAAGACGGAAGACTAAATATTTGTAAAAAGTTGCTTTTTAATGTTTTCCAGAATAAAGAAAAGAAAAAAAGACAATGAGAAAAGTTATTTCTAGACTCGGGCTATGAACACGAGTGTTGACTTTTAAAATATTTTCTGATTTCCTTTCTTGGCATTGGTTTTAGCCTTGGTCATTTACATTATCTCATCTTGTTTATCTTAATTTTCCTGAGTAATTAATTGAGTCAACAAACATGCATTTACATGCTTATTTTGGTTTAAGGGATACGGTAATGAATAGAAGAATAAAAAGTCTTATCAAGGTGCTTACTCAGGGTAGTTTACATTAGCAATTGTTATCCAAGGGTGTGTCTGTGTGTGGGTGGGAGGTGGTGTTGGGAGGTGTCTGTGTGGGAGGTAGGGCATAGGGAAAAAGGTGTGCACCTAAGCCTAACTGCGCTGATACCAAAATATTTTAAAGTCAACTAGCCGACTCCAGCCAAAATTATACTACATAAACTATGATAACCAAAAGAATCTGCTCTGACCATGTCTGCTATATTATAGTGCCTTGGAGGATCTGGGATAAGTCAGTAATTGTGTCCACATTGCCTGGAAGATGTTATCATAAGATCATATTACTTAGAAGAAGCCGTAGTGGTGCTAGAGAGCCACAGAATAACCTAGAATTCTTCTTATTACCCTTGCCTTAGACCGCTCCCTGCATGTAGGACGTAAGCTAGTTACAATCCCAAATCTATGAGTCATGTACAACCAATAGCAAGTCTGGTGAAGAAATTAGGCAGGGTGTCTTTCCTTTCTCTTCTCCTTTGATTCTTCCCCTTTCTTGTGATTATAAAATGTTGCGCTCAGCTGTTCTTCTTTGGAAAACATTTTCAGGATGACCTGCTCTATGTGTCTTCCCGCTTACAATCATCTTATTTGCTCAATATATTCTTGCTATATGTATTTGGTCTTAGTATCTTTTTAGGTCAACAACTATATCTTTCACATTATCTAAAGCATTAAAATGTATTGCATGCTTATCTTTTAGGCAGGATTGAGAAAAAGGAGTAAAGGTCAATTTTCATTTTAAAAACAAGTTCAATGATTTTAATAATTTTAGACAAAGGCTTAGAAACATTTCTGAAATCCCAGAGAAGTTTTCTTCAGGGATATTTTCTCATAGATCAGATCATTTCTCACACCTGCAATCCTTTGAGAGAACAGAAAAGTTCTTAATGACTGTTGCAAAATGAATTGCCTTTTGTCCTACTCACTCTTTGTTTTTCCATCTAGAATGAGTTTCTGTTGAATTTTTGGTACATTTTTATAAATCCTGATAGGAAATGGTGGGGAGCTACCACTTCAAGGAAGAATTGAAAGGTCACCAAACCTTTTTTCAGAATTTCAGAAAGAGAGAGAGTTTAAAATATTTCTTTGACTCCTTGGCTTTAGAAGAAAATAAAACGAAAACTAGGAGAGAAATCAGAAAAGAGCAATATATAAGTGAAGTGGCTGGAGGTACTGACTTAACAAAAAATAGAATAACAATATGCATAGTTTGCTGAAACAACAACTCAGGAAGGAGGCTATAGCAGGTGTCTACAAATATCTGTTATTCTTAGAAGAGATAATTCTTAGTGGTGGCTTACAGTCATTATGAAGTAGAGTAAGAGTGGACTTATAAGAAAGCAAATTTAAGCTCAGTATTAGTAAATTTTTTTAAAGTGAAGTGTATCAGTTTGAGGAAAAGAACAATATTCCTTAGGGAAAGGCTTGAGATATTCCAAATGAAGGAGAAGCAAAATGGAATATGCTGTTGGCTGTTTTCAATGAAGGCAGAAGATGACTATCGCCCATGAGAAAATTTATTTCTTTTTTAGTTTTGTTATTAGCAAATTTAAATAAGAGTAATTTGGGCAAAAGCTTTTGAATGCCTAAAAAAAAAGGTAATAAAAAATATTTGGACAGTATCAGAATTTAAAAAAAATATGAGAATGAGCTGTGAGAAGCAAAACCCTCACATAGAGCAGAAATCTATTTATAGTTCCATACAATCAAATCTTGATCATATGTTATAATTCACCTGAATATAGAAAGTGTTATGTCAGTCATAGACAATTCTCAAACCTCATTTTAACAACTATATTTAAGCACATCAAACTGTTCCCATGCTGTTAAAAAGGAGCCAATTAACTGATGGATATTTTACCTCTTTTTCTCTGCTCACCCACTGGGGTAGTTTTGGATGAGTAGTGAAATTGCTAAAATGGAAGATATCTTGAAGAATCAGAAGAAACAAGGGGTCAAATGCTCCACAGAGCAGACAATTGCACTTAATAACTCAGAGGTGGCTGTGGTTCATTATTATGCACAAGGGACATTTTCTAAGAAAAGAGAAGCTATTGATCCTCTTAAAAATAGAAAAAAAAAGGAACACTCAACTTTATAAGAAGTCAAACTATATAATACCTCATAGTATTATACAGTATTATAGCTATTATTTTAATGTATTAATCTCTAAAAATATTTTTTGTTCCCAAAGAATAAGTTAGGCTAGCAAATTTACTTCTTGGCAAATGTTTATTCATTAGTAACTAGTAATGTGAACTTACAATTTATAGAGCAAAATGTAAATTGGACCTATAGTTTTTTCCAAAATCTTCAGCTACCTCTTGGTGTTTTTTTTTTATGACTGTAGAAGGCAGAAAATCATCTCTTTCCAAGAGAAACTTTAATGTACTCCCACATTGCTCTTGAATGGTGGCTCTGAAAGTGCAATTGTGGAGTCATAGAAACACCAAGCAAGAAATGGATGGATGGATGGAGGCACGTAATCCCTTCTTCCAACTGCAGCAGGGTTTTGCCAAGCTACCATATAATGAGGCAGCCGGCCTCTCAAAGATTTTTCAGTGTGGGGGATCCCATCCTTCTTTTAATGACCTCTTTCACAGATGTTACCAACTAGACCTATTTCTTCTTGTTCTGCTTTTTGTTAAAGAAAAAAAGCAGTTAACTATTCTTTATGATTAATTATTCATATAATTGGGCTGACTCGTGCCGGCCCCGTGGCTTACTCGGGAGAGTGCGGCGCTGATAGCACCAAGGCTGCAGGTTTGGATCCTATATAGGGATGGCCGGTGTGCTCACTGGCTGAGCGTGG
>NW_007730236.1:147420-179691 GCF_000696425.1 Galeopterus variegatus | reverse complement strand
AAAAAAAAAAAATTGGGCTGACTCTAGTCATCTAAAAACATTTTTCTTCTCTGACAGTGAGAACAGGAAGCCTCTTTGAGGTAGTAAAGAATTTCTTATGGTACGTAATTCCTTTCATTTCAGTTCACTACCAAATTTGAAATGACACTTCTTGGTTTGGTTCTGTCTAGTCATTTTGACTCGGGTTATCCAGTGCCTTTGTCTCTTTGTATAGACTTTGTATAGTCTTTGTATAGACTGAATACCAGGGCAAGCCCAAGAACTCTATAATCGCCTAAGAGAGATGATCACAATTTGTACTATACGGTCGTACCTCAGGGAGTCGACTGAATACCAGAAATATCTAATCTAATGTCTCCCAGATGGGTTTTATTTGAGTATGTCTGGTAGAGAATTTAGCAGAAATCATTAAGCAGAAATCATTAATCATGTATTAGGCACTCTCTAAACTTAATGGGCTTTATCTTATTTAATTCTCATTATAACCATTTGAGGTAGATATTTTTATTATTCCCATTTTTATATAGGAAGAAGCTGGGACTTGGACAAGTTAAAGAATCTGCCAAAGTTTAGCTGGTTATATGTTAGATGCAGCTGTCAAAATTCTGTCTGACTTTAGTACAAAGTTGTCATGCTCTCCCGGTTATACTAAGGAGGCCAGAACTCAGCACTCATAACTCATAGAAGTGGCTGAAGCAGAACTTACCAATTCATAGGTGAGTGAAGAAGCAGGCATTTAGCTTGTTGTAGACTATATTGTGGGGAACAGTTCACATAGCAATTGATTGATAAAACACATTCATAGGTAAATTGGTTCAGGCTCTTGATCGGTGAGTGAGAATAAGGTCTTGATAAACACTTAAGAGAACCCATCTTACCTTGGGACAAGAATTCATAAAGGCCACCAGTAGCAGGAGAAACAGGCCTCGAATGAGGATCTAGCTTCTCTGCTGAGTCTATCATTCATGCCCTAGTCTCAGCGATAGGACCTGCAATATTGGTTAAATATAAATATGTGCCTAAGCTAATTCTGCAAAAATGTGAGCAGTTCCTTTTTCACTTAACCTTCTTGATAACTCTATATGGTTTAAAATAAAATAATTGTTCTAGATAGAAGGATAGATAGATGATAGAAAGCAGATGTGAAAGGTTTCTGTATGACAATTTTTATCAAAAGTCTGGGGCCTAGAATAGGAAAAACTCCAACCTTCCCCTAAGGCTATACTATCAACATTTGTTTGAATGTGTCAGGTTATTGTCAAAATCAAGGTTTATTTACTTCTCTTGGCTTTACGTACTCAAGTAATTAGGTAACATTTCAGGATCATGAAAAGGTTTTGCCCCTTCTCCTTGTCCAATTATTCATTATCCAAAATGATATTAAAAACCTTCTTCCACATTTCCCCTTCTCAGTACATACCACCTCGAATATCTTATTTAAATTGTAACATCACTACCAGCCCTCTAATTCCCTTTATCTCCCTACCCTGCTATACTTTTTTACTTTATTTTTTACTTTTTTTCCTTATTTATTTTTTTACTACGAATATTCACAAGATACAAAGGTGATTGTCCCTCCTCCTGCCCATGATGTGGGAGCCAGATTCATACTGGGGGCATACCCATTACCAGAAATTACTTTTGTACCCTTTGTGTCGCCCCCCCCAAATATCCCTCAACCTCCCTCCCCTTCCACTTCTCCCCTCAACTCCAATTTGTAGCCCTACAAATGTTCCTTCCCTCTGTTGGATACTGTGCTCTTTCTTTCCCACCTTCCTTTCTCTTTTAGCTCCCACATATGAGTGAGCACATGCGGTATTCATTCCTCTGTGCTTTTCTTGTTTCACTCAACATAAGTTTCTCCAAGCTCATCTATGTTGTTGCAAATGTGAGTATTTCATTCTTTTTTATGGCAAAGTAGTATTCCATAGTGTATATATACCACAGTTTCCTTATCCAATCATCTATTGATGGACATTTAGGTTGGTTCCATATCTTGGCTGTTGTAAACAGAGCTGCAATAAACATGGCAGTGCAGGTATCTCTTTGACATGATGATTTCCATTCCTATGGGTATATACCCAGAAGAGGGATTGCTGGATCATATGGAAGATCTATTTGTAGTTGTTTGAGAAACCTCCAAATTGTTTTCCAAAGTGGTTGTACTAATTTACAGTCCCAGCAACAGTTCAGTAGTGTTCCCTTCTCTCTACAGCCTCGCCAGCATTTATTATTCACCATGTTTTTTTTTTTTTTTGGGCCAGTAAGGGAATCGCAATCCTAGGCGTAGTGTTGCCTGCACCGCGCTCAGCTAGTGAGTGCACCAGCCATCCCTATATAGGATCCGAACCCACGGCCTCAGCACTCCCAGCCGCCGCTGTGCTCCCAGCGCCGTACTCTCCCGAGTGAGCCACGGGGTCGGCCCTATTCACCATCTTTTTGATCATAGCCAGTCTAACTGGAGTAAGGTGGTATCTCAATGTGGTTTTAATTTGCATTTCTCTGATGACTAGTGATGATGAGTATTTTTTCATGTATCTGTTGGCCATTTGTATGTCTTCCTTTGAAAAATGTCTATTCAGCTCCTTTGCCCATTTTTTAATTGGGTCTTTTTTTTTCTTATTTTTATTGTATAATTGCTTGAGTTCTATGTATTTTCTGGATATTAGTCCCTTGTCAGATGCATAGTTGGCAAAATTTTTCTCCCACTCTGTTGGTTGTCTTTTCACTCTGTTGATTGTTTCTTTTGCTGTGAAGAAACTTTTTAGTTTGATATAGCCCCGGGGGTTTATTTTTTCTTTTGCTGCTTGTGCTTTCAGGCTCATGTTCATAAAGCCTGTGCCCAGACCTAACTAGGAAAGTGTTTCACCTATATTTTCCCTTAGTAATTTTACAGTTTTGAGTCTTATACCTGGGTCTTTAATCCATTTTGAGTTGATTTTGCTGTAATGGTGAGAAATGCATATCTATTTTCATTTTTCTGCATATAGATATCCAGTCTTCCTAGCACAACCTGTTGAAGATGCAATCTTTTCCCCAATGTAGATTTTTGTTGACTTTGTCTAATATCAGATAGCTATGAGCCTGAGGAGTGATTTCTGGGTTCTCAATTCTACTACACTGGTCTGAATATTTATTTTTATACAAGTGCCATGCTGTTTTGGTTACAACTGCTTTTTTTAAATTCTCATTATAACCATTTGAGGTAGATATTTTTATCATTCCTATTTTTATATAGGAAGAAGCTGGGACTTGGACAAGTATAATTTGTAGTATAATTTGAAGTGAGGCAGAGTTATGCCTCCAGGTCTCTCTTTTTTTATTTATTTTTTTTGCTCAGGATTGCTTTGGCTATTCAGGGTCTTTTGCTTTTCCATATGAAAGGTAAGATTGTTTTTTTTTTTTTTTTTTTTTTTCCATTTCTGTGAAGAATGTCATTGGTATTTTGATGGGGATTGCATTGAATCTGTAGATTGCTTTGCATAATATAGACATTTTCACAATGTTAATTCTTCCAATACAAGAGCATGGAATATCTTTCCATCTTTTTGTGTCTTTAATTTCTTTCAGAAGTGGTTTGTAATTCTCCTTGTGGAGGTCTTTCACCTCTTTGGTTAAATTGATCTGTAGGTATCGTATTTTTTTGGTGACAATTGTAAATGGGCTTACTTTCTTTATTTCTCTTTCTGTTAATTCATTATTTGAGTATATAAATGCTACTGATTTGGGGGCATTCATTTTGTATCCTGCAACATTATTGAAGTTAGTAACCAGCTCTAGGAGTTTTTTGATAGAGTCTTTAGGTTTTTCTATATATAGTATCATGTCATCTGCAAATAGGAAAAGTTTGACTTCATCTTCTCCAATTTGGATTCCCTTTATTTCTTTCTCTTGCCTGATTGCTCTAGTTAGTACCTATAGTACTATGTTGAATAGAAGTGGTGAGAGTGGACATCCTTGTCTTGTTTCTGTCCTTAAGGGGAAGGCCTTCAATTTTTCCCCATTCAGAATAATAATGATGGTGGACTTGTCATAAATGGCTTTTATTGTGTTGAGATACTTTCCTTCTATACCTAATTTATTGAGAGTCTTTATCATGAAGGAATGTTGAATTTTGTCAAATGCTTTTTCAGCATCTATTGAGATGATCATATGGTATTTGACCTTGAGCTTGTTGACACGATGTATCACAATTATTGACTTTTGTATGTTGAGCCATCCTTCCATCTCTGGGATAAATCCCATTTGATCATAGTCTATAATTTTTAAAATATGTTTCTGTAATCTAATTGCTAATATTTTGTTGAGGATTTTAGCATCTAGGTTCATCAAGGATATTGACCTGCAATTTTCTTTTTTTATTGTGCCTTTATCTGGTTTTTTATTGTGCCTTTATCAGAGTTATGTTGGCCTCATAGAATGAGTTTGGGAGAGTAGCATCTGTTTCAATTGTTTGGAACAGTTTCATGAGAATTGGTATTAACTCCTCCTTAAATGTTTGATAGAATTCAACTGTAAAGCCATCTGGACCTTGCCTTTTTTTTTGGTTGGGAGATTGCTAATTACTGCTTCAATCTCTTTGCTTGTTATTGGTCTGTTCAGGTTTTCTATCTCTTTTTGGTTCAGTCTTGGTAATTTATATGTGTCTAAAAACTTATCCATATCATCCAGATTTCCAAATTTGTTGTCATATTGTTGTTTATAATAGTCTCTAATGAATCTTTGTATTTCTGTGGTGTCAATTTTATTGTCTCCCTTTTCATTTCTGATTTTTGTTATTTGGGTCTTCTCTCTCCTTTTTTTGTTAATCTAGCTAATGGTGTGTCTATTTTGTTTATCTTCTCAAAAAACCAACTTTTAGTTTTGTTGATCTTTTCTATTGTTTTTTGGGTCTCAATTTCATTTACTTCTGCTCTGATCTTACTTATTTCTTTCCATCTACTGCCTTTAAGTTTGGATTGTTCTTGTTTTTCACATTCTTTGAGGTGTAGTGTTAGGTCATTTATTTGGAGTCTTTCTATTTTTCTGATATAAGCATTTACTGCAATAAATTTGCCTCTTAGCAGTGCTTTTGCAGTATCCCACAAGTTTTGGTATGATGTATCTTTATCTTCATTAGTTTCTAGAAATTTTTTGATTTCCTGCTTAATTTCTTTTTGGACCCAGAGGTCATTCAGGAGCCTATTATTTATTTTCCAAGTATTTGTATAGCCTTCAGCAATTTGCTTATTGTTCATCTCCAGTTTTAGTCCATTGTGTTCTGAAAATTTTGTTGGAATGATTTCAATTTTAAAAAATTTGCTGAGACTAGGTTTATGACCTAATATGTGGTCTATCCTGGAGAATGTACTGTGAGCTGATGAGAAGAAAGTGTATTCATTAGCTGTTTGGTGAAATGTTCTGTATATATCTGCCAAGTCCAGTTGGTCTAGGGTGTAGATTAAATCCTGTGTCTCTTTGTTGACTTGTTGCCTGGAAGTCCTGTCCCAAACTGAGAGAGGGGTGTTCAGACCACCCAATATTTATGTATTAGGCTCTATCTCCTTCTTTAGTTCTAAGAGTGTTTGCTTATTATATCTGGGTGCACCGGTGCTGGGTGCATACATGTTTATGATTGTTATGTTTTCTAGCTGGATAGGTCCCTTTATCATTATATAATGTCTGTCTTTGTCTTTTTAATTTTTTTTTTGGTTTAAAGTCTATTTTGCCCAATAGAAGAATAGCTACTCTTGCTAGTTTTTGGTTTCCATTTGCAAGGTATATATTTTTCCATCCCTTCACTTTTAGTCTATGAGTGTCTTTACAGGTGAGGTGGGTCTCTTGAAGACAGCATATACTTGGGTCTAGCTTTTTAATCCAGTCAGTTAGTCTGTGTCTTTTGAATGGGGAGTTTAGTCCATTTACATTCAGAGTAGTTATGAGAAGTGTTGTTTAATTCCTGTCATTTAATTGCTACTTGTTTAGGTGGTTTAAATATCTTTTGATCATTATTTCCCCTTTTATTTCTCTTCTTCAATGTGAGTTGGGAATTTAAGGTGGAATGATTTAGCTTCTTTCTCTTTTTGGCTGGCATTTTTGTTTTACCTGTGGGTTTTGCTCTTTCTTGTATATTCGTGATGATGGTCAACATTATTCAGATACCAGATGAATGACTCCCTTGAGAATTTTTTGTAGGCCTGGTCGTGTGATGGTGAACTCCCACAGCTTTTGCTTGTCTGGGAAATATGCTATTTCTCCCTCATTTCTGAAGGAGAGACTTGCTGGGTAAAGAATTCTTGGCTGGCAGTTCTTTTCTTTTAGTATTTTGAATATATCATTCCACTCTCTTCTGGCCTGTAGGGTTTTGGTTAAGAAGTCTGCTGTTAGTTTGATAGGTATTCCCCTATAAGTGACCTGATGCTTTTCTCTTGCTGCTTTATATTTCTTTGTCTTTGAGTTTGCGAATTTAACTATAATATGTCTTGGGGAGGATTCTTTTGGTTTGAATATATTTGGAGTCCTGTGAGCTTCCTGGATCTGAAGGTCTGTATCTTGCTCTACACCTGGGAAGTTTTCTGTTACTATTTCCTTGAGTAGGTTTTTGATACCTTTTTCTTTCTCCTGCCCTTTGGGAATACCCACAATTCAGATGTTAGAGCATTTGAGGTTTTCTGTTATCTCTCTTAGGTTTTCCTCATTATTTTTAATTCTTTTTTCCTTTTTTTTGTCTGCCTGACTTATTTCAAAAATAAGTCTTCAAGCTCTGAAATTCTTTCTTCTGCTTGTTCTACCCTGCTGCTCAAGCTCTCAGTCATGTTTTCATTTCATTGATTGAGTCTTTCATTTCTAGAAGTTCTGCTACACTCTTTTTTATGGTATTAATCTCTTTGTAGATTTCCTCCTTCATATTCCGGATGTGTTTTCTTGTGTCATTGTGTTCTCTAACTGAGCCTTCCTTTATTTCTTCATGTTTTCTTAAGATCATTGCTCAAAATTCTTTTTCAGACTTTTCAAGGATTCCCTGTTCCATGGAGTCTGACTTTGGGGCATTATTGTATCCTTTTGGTGGTGTCATTTCTTCTTGATTGTTTGTGCTTGATTTTTTTTTGCTGATGCTTGGTCATTTCGTAGGGGGTTTGCTTCTTCTATTACACTGAGGTTGGCTGTGGAGTGGCTTTGGTTGCTACTGTGGGGGGTGAATTGTCTTTGTTTGATAGTAGGTATGGCGGTGGTTATATTAAACCACCTCGTTTCCCCTTCTAGACTCTGTGGTCGTAGAATGAGCCCCTATCATGTGGAGTTCTGCTGGGCCAAACTTGGTGGGTCAAAATTGTAGGCTGGTGGTCCCCCCTTGGTGTGAGGCGGGATGATGGGCTGTGCAGAGCCGCATGGTTCCACTGGGTGGTGTTGCTGCCAGCTGCCCCTGGTGGGCTCACCTGTGTGGTGCTGGTTTAGGGTGCAGAGGCCAGACCTGGAGCTCCCCCCTGCCTGGGTCCTAAGTGGCAGAGTGAGGGGGCTGCATGGAGCGATGGTTCTGCTGGCTGCCACTAGTGTGCCCACCCACCTGATGCCGGTTCCTTCTGCCTCCCCTTGTCACGTCTAGGTTCTTGTGGCTATTTTTTACTTTTTAATGTTTAACTATATAATTTATTACCTTTTAACATTTGTGTATATGGGCTCACTTACAAATATGTAGGTTATAATTTAATATTGAATTGTCTGTTTCATGACACTAGCATATTATTTCTAGCAGGTGAGGATAACTGTTTGCTTTAATCCCAGTGCTTAGAACAATGAGTGACACAGAATAGACACTCAATAGATACTTATGTGAGAATAAGTTAATGACCATGCACTCTTGTCCACACTAATTTTAGCTCTTTGCTTGAAACATTACTTTTTTTTTAAATATCATAAATATGTAGATTTTTCTGGTTTTTTTTTTTTTTTTTGGTTGTTGTTGTTTTACAGAGAAGGCAAATAGACTCATTAGTTTCTGCTTACCACAGGGCAAATGCTTCTAAGGTGTAAATATTCTGACTCGATTTTATCAACCTTCTTTTACAAATATTAAGTGCACAGATAACATCCAGAAAGACTTTATTTACTTCACTTGAGACAGTGTAGTGGACATATCCCTCTTTATTCCACATTATTTATATGGAAATATCAAGCAGGTAGGGTTTATAAAATAAGCAATATCTCACAAAAATTTTTGGAAGCATAATTGTTCTAATAAATTCAGAAAATCCTCACAGCTATTCTATGAAGACCGTTTTATTATTGCTACAAATTTAAATAACTTGTACAATATCATTCCTCAAATATATATATATGAACTAGGAATATGACTGAAGTTGCCTGGCTTAAGTGTCTGTACTCCAAGGTCTACTATAAGGTGCACTTTAACATTTTAATTTGCTCCTTTTCTGAATTGGTGGGGAAATTATTTGTATGGTGAAGGTTGGTGGTGAGGCAGGTTGTCTCCTTTTTAGTTCCATACAGGGGAATTTTACCAAGGTTCTTCCAGAAAATTGAGTCACAACTCAAAGCTAGAGAAGACACCTATGGGTCTGTAGAAGTTCTGATGTCAGCCCTCAGTTCAATTCAGAGTATTACGAGTTCCTGGCTTATGACAATTATCAGCTTTGCATCAAAACACCTGAGGTTAATTGGCTTATGCTGATTTAAAGAGAAATATGGATATATATCAGTTACCAGACAATAAAAGCAAGAGATAGGGGTCAATTCCAGATGCTCCCTCAGGCAAACAAACACAAAACCAAATGCTGCTGTCAATGCTGAGGGTCATACAATACTCTTAAAAGTGTCAAAACCAGCATATAAAAACTTCCTGTGTGCTGCGAAGTCCCAGATCTTTTTAATGGTGAAAAGTTTCTAATAAATGTGTTAGAGATGCTTTGTTGCAAACTAACAAGGTCAGGAATGCTAAATATTTCTTTGAAAATTCGCTGAGATTTTTAAGGTAATATAAAACCGTAGGCATTCACTTGGACTCTGTTATTGATTAGTGAGCTGGTTGTGCTGAAACATCAACATAGTAATTAGTGTGTACTAATTAGTTCCATCTCCTTCTGTTTCCTCTCTTCCTTTGAGCATTCTTTGGCAATACAAGAGGCTAAGAGGTTATGAATTTAGAACCCCATATAATTTTGTTATCATTAAGTGTGTTTGATTCAATTACAGTCTAAAAAGTAATGGTGGCTTTCTTGGATCTTTCCCTATTACTTTAAGGCTTAATTGTGTTTACATATTTCAGGCATAAAGTGATAATCTATTGTTTTTCTCATTTATTACATGTAAATATATTTTTATTGTGTTAGAAATGGTTAAAGGCATACTTATAATAAAATAGTATCTTCTCAGCAGTTTTTTTCTTGGTCTGAACCAAATATCAACCAACATATCTATGAGAACAGAAAAATAAAACGTTTTAATAGTACTGTCATTAAATTTTAGGAATCAAAGTATTGGTAAATTATGAGATGATTTTTCCACTATGTGCAAAACCTCTGGTGCTGAACAGATTCCCGAAATTGATGATGAGTTTATATTTTGCCATCTGAAATGCAGCAAACCCAAATATGCTGCCTCCCAAAATAAGTAGAGTGAAGTAAAGTTTGTTCTGTGCTGTATCAGTGCCCTGTTTCAAAGATTCCTTCAGCAAGGCAGGTCTAAGTAGTTGCTCATCTGTTGTGTAAGTATTGCTTGAAGAAGAACCCAAGGTAACCCAAATTCTATTAGCACCCCGCTTCATATTTCATGTGTGTAGTAAGATCATCTCTGTTGCTTAGAACACCTAAAACTGGGTAATTAATAAAGAAATAAAATTTATTTCTTACAGTTTTGGAGGCTGGGAAATCCAAAGTCTAAGTAGCACATCTGATGAGAGCCTTGTTGGTGGGTGGTGTTTCTTTACAGCAATGCAGAGCGTCACATGACGAATGACCTGAGCAAGAGAGAGAGAGTGAAACCACTCACTTACTCTCCTTTTAAAGCCATCAGAACCACACCCATTTCTCCATGAATAGATTAATCTATTCACAAGCATACAGTCCTCACAATCTAATCACGTCTTCAAGGCCCCACCTTTCAGTGATCATAATAGGATTTCCTACCCTTTCACACCGTCACAGTGGAGATTGTTTCTAATATATGAACTTTGGGGGGACATATTCAACCCATAGTAATGCAGATAACTGAAAACAACAACAGAGCCTGGTTATGGATATTGACAGTGAATCACTGCATCCTACTTCAAATAGTAAAATTCCATATGTGGAAATTTCGGATGACTGAGTGTGTCATGCAGACCAATGGAAGAGTCCTGGCAGTGCTGCATAATTAGCATCAGTGTCTACTGTGTTGTCTATTAAGTCACTGTATGAGAAATTTGACCATGGAGTAGGTGAATGTTTTACTTTAATTTAGCAGAGGTCTACTGAAGGTATGAATTCAAACACTCCAAAAATCACTGATGGTCACTTAAACAACCTAATCTCTGAGCATAGACTTCACAAGAGTTTTTTCATTCAATTCTAAGAGGATTTAGAGTGGTATAAATGGAAAGTCGTATTATGTTTACTAATGAATATTCATCTGAACAAATTTCTTCTAAATTATAAAAAAGGCAAGTAAAATAATGTAGCTTATGATCAGAAGCAATAAAATAAAATTAAAAGCTTATCTTAAAAATTTTTATAGCACACATAGCCTCTGTGAAACAGAAGCAAAAAGCAAAAACTATATGGAAATTAAAGGCAAAGAAGAATAGTGAACAGGATGAATTTCCAAGTCAGTGACAAAGAAAAAAATGAAGGTGAAACAGATTAAAAGAAAAGATTTAAAGAAAACAATAAAATTGATAGAATAATAAAAAATAAGCATTATTGAATATTATTGATACTGTGGAAAGGAGATTACTAATGAGGTAAAAAACTTGAGAACATTTTCCAAATTTAGAAGGAAAGGATTTAGAAATAAAAATAATGAGAGAGAGTGAGATTGATATGGAAATTCAAATTACAGGAGTAATTGGAATCCAAAGCAAGTACAATAAACAATTGTTTTCACAAATTTTGAAAAATAAAAATAAATTGCATATTCTATAAGATCCAGACAAAAAAAAAAGTTAACTGCAAAGATATGAAAATTAAGCTTATTTTACTTTTCTTTCAGGCTACATTAAATTTCTGAAACAATGAAGAAATACTATACAGTTTTAAAATAAAAATGTTGTCAACCAAAAATGTTATGCATAGTTAAATTAACCCATAATTAGCATAAAAAGTTGGCTAGTATATGCAATAACTTAGAAAAGATGTCTACCCAACATTTATTTTTGGACCAAAAGATACGCTGAAGCCAGCCAAAAATATTTGTAGATAAAATAAAAAATAATTTAAATTAAAATAAAAATTAATTTTTATTATTTATGCTAAAGACCCTATTCTAACTTCTCATGTATTAATTAATTAAACCCTAACAAAACAAAAAAAAATCTAAAATTATCTCTGTTTCATAAATGAAGAATCAAGGTAGAGTTTAGTCATATAACGGGCTAGATTCACGTTAAGAATCAGGATCAATTTTAGGCAGCCTGGCTTCATGATTTCAATCACTCTGTTATTCTGACTCAGGAATTGTTGTACCACAGAAATGATGGTGGTATTTGGCACCGAAACCAGATAAATATATACTTTTGTAGAAGATTTACCATATATAAATTGTTCAATTATAAAAATAATTCAAAAATAAGCTTGGAAGCAATAATTTGAGAAAAGGTTAATCCCTTTGAGGTAAATCCTCTCTATGAGGGCTGTGTGTGTGTGTGTGTGTGTGTGTGTGTGTGTGTGTGTGTAACTTTGTTTAAAACATTTAGTTTTACATAAATGCAGGCTCAGTGTAAAAACATGCTGTAGTTTGAGAAGTCCCCAAGAACACTCCGAGATTTAATGATTCATTAGCAGCATTCTCAGAACTCAGTAAAGCCATTATATTCATGATTACAGTTTATTGTGGTGTAAGAATGCAGATTAAAATCAGAATAAAAAAAGGCACATATGGCCATGTCTAGGAGACACCAGGAACAAGCTTCCAGTTGTCCTCTCGCATTGGAGTTGTACGGACAGCAGTTCAACATGCTCAGAGTATTCCATCCCCTCCAAGCTGATGCCATATGGCCCAAGGCCCCCACTATATATCACATCATTAGCATAATCTGTCTGTCATGGCTCAAATCCCCCAAGGACATTTTTATGAAACAGAGTATTAACAGGGTTTAGAAGTTACCTCTCAGAAGCCAGAGACAAGTGCTTTCTTTGTGATGTCTGGGTTATGAACAACCCACACTTACTGAGTTAATTCTTTACTGCACATGTATATTAATCCATGGTTTAAAATGTGAAAATCCATTTCTGCTATTTTCTTATTGATGTCATTCATCGTTTCTAGTTATTCTTAAATCTTTTGATAATACAAGCAATCATTGAATGTCCTGGTATGTAGGTATGCAAACTTTGTACTACTGAATTTTAGAAGTGGTGATCTGGGGCAAAGGGTATGACATCTAAAATTTTGGTTGACATTTTAATATGATTTGGGGCTAGTCTGATAAATTGAGTCTTCTCAAGAAGGAACACAGTATTTCTATTTATTCAGTAATTCTTTAGCCTAACTTTTAATGGTTTTTACATCAGTAAGGGATATTCAAGTTTTCTCATCCTCATTTCTTTTTATAAATTTGACCTTAACCCATTACATTTTATAATTATTTATCTCTATTTCACTAATATAAGAAAACTATTTTTTTATGTTGATTGTAAAACCAGATGTTTAACTCTCTTCTTTCTTCTACTTATTTCCAGTTAGTTATCTTTGATTTCCTGGATGCACAGATAAAAAAAATTGCAAATAATAGTAGTGTGGTTTCTTTCTTTCCTATATTTACAGCAAGTGCTACTTTTCTTGCTGTCTTTAATGGGGCTAGCTTTTCAGAACAATATCAACTAGTGGCTGTCTTCATTTTGTTACTGACTTTATAGGGATTGTCTTACATTTATTCGCCATCATTTTCTGGTAGGAAGTTTTAATTAGGATAAAAAACCTTTCCTTATTTTTAAATTTACTGAATTTTCCACTACTAAGCATAGCTGTTAAAATTCTATCAAAAGTTTTTACTGTATCATCAAGATATCTATGTTTTCTTTTTCCTTAAAACCATAAAATAGTGATATATGATATTGATTTTCAAAAGCAGAACTCTCTTTCTTTCTTGGAATAACATCTGATTTTAGTATACTGTAGTAGTTTGTTTCTTGATAATTTATATTTCTGATTATGAATCTATTCCTTAAAAAGCGTTTTCAAAAAACTCATAATAATAAAAAGTGATTTCAGATTAAAGGGACTTAGAATAATTAGAACAAAAAGAGAAAGGATAGTCCGTCTTGGGAATAATATATAATAAAAACAAAATTTAAGATTTGTAAATAATAAAAAAAAAGTGGCAGAAGTTGGGTCAATTAAAAAGCTTATAATTCTCTTTTGTTAGAATGCAGTCAAGTTCATATTAGTTTCTTAAAAATCCAACTAAAATTCGTTAGAGAGAATCTTCAAAAATTAAAACCCATGATATTATAAATAAAAAGGGCCAAATTTAATAAGTAAAGAAAAAAATAATAAAATCACCCTAAAAGCAAAAAACCCTACATTTTAGCACTCCATATGTAGTATGTGTAATTTGGTGCATATACTTTGCTAAGTTGATCCTTATGACAATCTGGCTGGCTACGTATTTATTATTATTATTTTACAAATAAAGAAACTGGGGTTTGGCAGAGTAAAGCAACCTGTTAATAACAGAAGAGTACCTGGCAGAGCTAAGATTAAAATCTGGGCATATGTAGCTCAAAGGTCATGTTCTTCTCCCTATGCCATATTGACAGTGTTTCTTAGAGACGTAAGATTGAACCTGAAGAAACAAGAAAACGCTGAAAGTAATAATAACCCTAATTTAATGAGACATTAATGCACTTTGGGCCCTAAATATGAGAAGAGAAAAAAATACAGAAAGGAGACAATTTAGTATATTTTCAGGCAACTGATATTGTACGGATTTAATTTTATCTCTGGCTACTTTAAAATGTTTTGATCTGTGCTATAGACATGAATAATAAAAGGCAAAGATATTTTAAAATTCATAGTTTATGTACAGACATAATATACCAAACCTTGGTCTCATAAACAGAATATATTCTCAGATGTAACTATATTTTTCAAACACTTGTTATTTGAACTATAATTCTATTTCCCAGGAAACTGGATACTAGAGTTATTAAGTATTATAATATTATAAAAATAAGTTTATAAATTGTCACTTTGCTACAGGAATTATTTTATCTATTTCATTTACATAGAATTTATGAAATTTATTTTCAATAGTTTTTTAATTTAGAGATTAATATTTGAAAATGTAATGTGTTGGTCACTCAAAGCTATACATTTTAATTATATATTACAACCATTTTTAAGTGTGTATTTACACTGTAAAATGTGGATTGAAAAACATCAAAAGGGCTCAGATGCATCTGATTCAGCATAGCGAGAATTCTCTCCGACTACTTACACTGGCAGTTACCAATCTCCTTCAGAGTAATATTGGAATCTCATTTTTTTCCTGGTGATAAATCACTGCAATATCAGAATGTTTATATAGCATGTGCTATTCTGTTCCTGAGGTGCAAAAGGAAAAATGACAATATTTTTATTGCATCAGTATGGAGCACAGAACTAGGTGTTGTGAAGGCTGACTGAAGAAATGCTCCTATTTCAAATCCATTTAATGTGACTTTGCAAAGGCTGAGCTATAAACATGAAATGACCAGCATGCAGTAAAGCCAACAGGACTCTTTTAGTCATCTCAGTAATTGATTTCAATGGCTGCTGCTGTTGCCATTGTTCAATCATCGACATCTATCATTAGGACAGCCTACATGATTGGATTGGCAACACCAGGTTGTTCTCCGTGTGTGTGTGTGTATGTGTGTGCGCGCACGCGTGTGTGAATTTGCATGTGCGTATACACACATTTTATAGCTTATTTGCTATCATCGAATATGGAAGTCAATGAGATAATCCGAATTTTTGCCAAGCAGCAACCTTGTGTTATTATACCAAATGGCAGAATTTGGGAAAATGACAGATTTTTTCAAATGTAAAGGAATTAATTCAATTATGTATCTCCAGGAAGACACCTTAAATTTAAAATACAATTTTCTACATTTTTGATTATTGTTTAAATACACCTTAATTAAAAACTCAAACCTACTAAATTAGAACAAAATCATATAATATCACTCACTGCTATAGCTGCCACTAAAACATGTTTATCTATTATAATTTCATTTTTTAAATAAAAGGGGAGAAAAAGCCAACATTTTATTGTTTTTTGGTATTTTAAGCATGTGGAATGCAGTGAAGCTTAGGTGAAGAAACGGTAAGGTTATTAATAGAACTGGAGTACCTTGTATTTTGAGAGATGTGGAAGTTAAACTGTCACGAACTACATGACTGTGATGACATATGTTTATTTGCAGCATCTTTTTCCTATGCAAGGTGGCAGAGCCTATAGATGTTACGCTAGGTAGGAAAATACAGAATACAATTCTTATGTGGGATTTGATTCATTCAAGGACTTATTTATATATTTTCATTTCTCAGATTGTGTTCCCAGAGAATACTTCTATTAGAAATTCTGTAAAAAAAGTAATCCATAGTCAAGTAATGAAAAACACTGCATTCTCTGTTCTCATTCTGAAAAGTCACAAGCAACATTAACATATTAAAGGCTCTAAGCAGTCCTACAATAATGAAAACTTGTTAGTTTACTGACTGATCCTCAAACTTATTTAATTATCTGCATATGTTTAAATCATAGCATCACATAAAAATAAATGCAAAATGCACTTTTGGAAATGTTGATATAATGAATAATCCTATTCTGCTTTCTAAGATATGAAAAATATATACACATTAATATTTATAAGTATAGAAATTATGACTGGTAGGGGTATTAAAAGTAGGAAATTATAACCTTGCATTAGGTTTGGGAATCTTTTTTTTTTTTTTTAACCATCTGTGAGTTAGTCTTCCAACAGATTCTTTGAAGCTGGTGAAGCTCAGCTCAGTTACTAATTGATAAATGCTTTTCGCCCTCCATGGTCAGCTCCGATTCTTAGTCTGGTTGTTTCTATTAGTGAGGTGGAATATAGTTCTCTGTAGTTTTTCACTGGTCCTAATTCAATTCTGTATTCAGAGGTGTTGGTGATCCAGGAGAGAAACTACCCAGATAATGAGTCAATCTTGATTTTCAGCTTTTTTGGATTGGGGGATTGGGTTAGAAAAGGCCTATTCAAGACTGAAGTAGTAAATGACACTCAAAGCTTGCTTGGTCTATCCCTGTAGATAAGGGACAAATAGGAATCAGGAAATACTCCCCTGTGAATAAGGAATGACGGTCTCTTCCAAATTAAAATTGGCTGGTTGTGAGGTACAGAAGGGTTTCTTTAGCTAGACAAAAGTTCACTAGCTTCAAACTTTAACATATCTATTAATCATTTGGAGATTTAGGCAAAATGCAGATTCAGATTCACTAGTTTGGGTTTGGGCCCAAGATTCTGAATTTCTAAAACTTTTCCAGGTGATCCCAATGTTGTGGGTCCTCGCTTTGAGCAGCAAAGCTCTAGGAGACCTGTAATTCTACTGGTTAAGGACAGTGAGCATCCATTAAACCAGTTTAGTCATCTTAGTCCATTTGGGCTACTACAACCATATACCATAATCTAGACAGCTTATAAACAGCAGAAATTGATTTCTCACAGTTCTGGAGTCTGGAATGTCTAAGATCAAGGTGCTGGCAGATTTGGTGTCTGGTAAGGGACTGCTTTTTGGCTCACAGATGGTGCCTTCTTGCTGTGTCTTCACATGGTGGAAGGAGTGAAGGGGTTTCTCTTGGACTTCTTTTATGAGTGCACTAATCCCATTAATGAGGGTTTTGTCTTCATGACTTAATCGCCTTCCAGTGGTCCCACCTCCTAATGCCATCACCTTGAGGATTAGGAATTCAACATATGAATTTGGAAGAGACACAATATTCATTCTATAGAATTAGTTAATGCAAAATTTTCCAAACTGTCTTTATCATAAATGTCAGCTGGAGGCTCTTCTTATAAATATGGATTCCCACATCCAATTTCATATATTTTAAATAAGAGTCTCTAGGAAAAAGGCCCAGAATTAAAAAAACATATATATATATATCAGTAATTACCCCAGTGGTTCTTATGATTAGTGAGTTTTCAAAACAGCAAGTTAATGCAATATTCTTCTGAGGTGATCTTCAGACCACAGCCAAGCTGATTGCATAAAGATCTGACTGGAAATAAGCTTAGATGTCCTCACTAAAGTGAGAATTCAAATCTCCCCAAGACCCTGATGCACACCAGGCTTATGAATCACTAATTACACATGCTACTCTTTCACGTGAGGTAGCAAATATTTCCCAGACTTTATAAGAAGTTTAGTTATTCTAGTCAGCCCATATTCACCCAAGTGATAATGCTAAAAGTAGTGCCTCCCTGAGCTCATTCTGGTTATGACTGCACTAATTAGTGAAAAGACAGAGAGAAAGAGCTCGCTGGGGAGAGTTGGGTCTTTACCAATCTCCATTAATCAGAGGGTTTGTGTGTAAGAGTGTTTTAATGAGACAGAAAAGGTTTCTTATGTTAGCGACTCCAGCCAACTTGCTTAGAGTAGAATTTTATTCATCATGGAAAACTGGTGGAGGATAAGGTAGGAAAAGAAATTTCTTGGTATATTTGAAAAAAAACCCACGTACTTCTGAGTTGGATAACTTATTGTTGGCTCTGTTTCTTAATAATAATAATAGTAATGATAATAAGAGCTGATAGGCATTCAGTGCTTATTATGAACCAGGTCCCTGATCTAGGTCTGTACATCTGTTTGCATGACCTCAAACAACTGACTTATCTGCATTCTTGTAGTTTCTTATTTCCTATTTTGGTTTCCAACCCATTATTTGATCTCCCTCATGCAAAAAAAAAAAAAAAAAAATCTAGACATGGTCTTTCACTTTTACAAAAATTAACTCAAAATGGATAGTAAACCTTAATGTAAAATGCAAAACTATAAAACTACTGCAAGCAAATGTGATAAAATCCAGGTGACCTGGGTTTAGTGATGACTTTTAGATACAATACCAAAAATAAGATCCATTAAAGAAAAAATTGCTAAGTAGGACTTTATTAGAATTAAACATTTAAAAAAAAAAAAAAAAGAGTGTGTGTGTGTGTGTGTGTGTGTGTGTGTGTATTTCCTACAAAACCTATTCTGAGTGACTTTAATCTGCAATGTAGGTGACCCCTGCACTGCTGAAGGTGTATGGCCCTTACTCTCCTCAGTTTCAGTGAATCCTTGCCTCCATTTCACGTTTTCCACATGATCTACACCTTGGAACCAGAGCTGAACCCAATATTTCTAAACACCATAACCTACTGTTAGGCCTAAGATTCTGTACATTTACCTCAAATATGCCCTTGCTATAACTGTCCTTTGACCTTATACCTCTGGTTTCAAAATTTCTTTGTTTTCTTCCAGCCTGTCTGGCTTCCTTCTGTCACAAACCTGGATACTTATTTTTCACTGGCACTAATGTCTCAGCAGATTCTTTTATTCCATCCCACTAGGCCTCACCATTTCTAGGAAATCTTATAATCTTCTTCCCCTTATTAGCTGAGGACTAATACAGAAACCCATATGACCAGATGAAGTGGTGCCATGATCTCCTGAGGGGTCTAATCCTCACAGGGCTGTCAATGTACCCATCATCCTTTCACTCTTTCACGGTCTGTTCTCTGGAGCATTACCCACAGAAACGATTTCAAAACTTTCCTGCTATCCTCAAGGCTCTAACTAATGGTTATTAAACCTGCCTGTAGTTTTGAGTCACCTCGGGAGATTTAATTTCTGCTGCTTAGACTCACACCAGAGTCATTAAATAAGAATCTCTGAAGGTTGGGTCTAGGCAACAGTATTTAAAAAACTTCTTCCCAGTTGATTGTAACAAACAGCTATGTTTGAAGAACAGTGCTCATATGCATTCTCCAGTGTCTCTTTTCAGCAGAGAGATTTCATCTCCTAATCTTTCCAAAGATACTGACACTATCACATTTGAACTCCCTGTTTCTTTCCCTCAACTCTTTATAAATGTGCACTTAGCAACACTCATTCTAATCGCTCTTCATTCCCAAGATGAGATGCTTGGTCCTATATCTATGTCCAATTCCTCCAACGTTGTTCTTGAACAGTTTACTCTTATGCTCTGTGTTGGGTTCTGCCTCTGTCTCTCTCTTGTTATCTGTCTCTGACTGGCTACACATGTGTGATTCTGTGTGGATGCCTCGTTCTATCTCTGCATCTCCCTGTGGCTCTCTCTGTGACTTCACCCCTGTATATGTAGTGCTCTCTGTGTGTGTGTTTTTCCCAGTTTCTTTATACTTCTCTATCTCTTTTTTTCTGCGTGTCTTTTTCATTTTCTTTTTCTTTCTTTAAGGCAGTACTGTAGTTAATTTATCATAATGGAAAGCAGGTAATGATAACTTTCAAGTAATGGAATCTATGCTATAGTGCATTCACTTTCTGAATTTATTTCTCTCTGTCTCTGTTGCTCTGTCTCTTCCTGTATGTCTGTCACTCTCTCTCTCTCTTCTTTCTCTTCTTCTTGTCTTCATATCTCTCTCTCCTCCCACTCCAATCCTATGCTCATTCCTCATTTCTCTCTCTGTCTCTTTGTCTGTCTGTCTCTCTCTAATCTTTATATCTCTATTGGCTCTTTTCCCTAATCCTGTAGATATGCTCACCTCTCTTCCATTTAAAAACAAATAATACAACCATTGCATGATTCTAAATCTCACTGTATTTTCTTCTCATGTAAAATTTTAGAAAGAATAACCTAATATGACTATTTCCATTTTTTACTTTCATTTACTTTTCAATCAACTTCAATCTGGATTTATTCCAACTCTACCACTAAAACTGTTCTCATTGTGCTCACCAATGTCCTTTAATTACTAAATCTAATAGGTACACCTACTCATTAAGTCAAATGGTACTTTCACTCTCCAGGAAATTTGACCCTGTTAGCCAATCTTTTCTTTGTAATGTTCTTTCTTCTTTTGGCTTCCATGATATTACTCTCTTATGATTCTTCTACACTTACTATAACTGTGTCTTATTTTTTCAGTCTTTTCTTTCTATGTCTTGCCCTTACATGTTGGCGTTTTCCAGATGGTAGATTAAAAAAATATATTACTCTCTTATGATTCTTCTACACTTACTATAACTGTGTCTTATTTTTTCAGTCTTTTCTCTCTATGTCTTGCCCTTACATGTTGGCGTTTTCCAGATGGTAGATTAAAAAAATAGTGCCACAATATTTTTTCAGCTTGTTCCCAAAGGAAGTGGAGTCAATTTTCCCAGCCCTAGTATCTGAGCTGGCCCTGTATCTTGCTTACACTGAGAGAATATGGTAGAAGTGACATTGTTGAGATCTGCAGCCTAGACCTCAAGAGGCATTGGGCCAGCCTTCACTTTCTTGGAATGCTGACATGAGATCCCTATGTTGAGAATCAGCCTATGATAAAAGACTGTGTAAAAACTGAGCCCAGTCAATCTAGGTATCTCAGCTGAGGCCAGCCCACAGGTGATCTGTAACCTAAATGTAGCCATATAAGCGAGCCTAGGCAAGGCTGGCAGAAGGCTCATTTAGTTAACCCACAGAGTTTTGAAAAGTATCTTATTTTTGTTTTACTCTATGAAGGTATGGGATAGTTTTATGTGCAGCAATAAAAAAGTGATAACTCCAGAATTTCTGCTGTTTTTAATTTCTCTTCACATTCCTAAACTATCCCAGTATAACATTTCAATGTTCTAACTACATTCTTTGTGTCTGTTACCCACATGTTTATTTTTTCAGCTCTAACCTCTTGAAGATTCCAAAGTCATAAATCCAAGTTTTAATCAATATTGATAACTGAATGTCTCACAATTACCTCTAACTCAAAACACCTAAACACTGAACAATACCATATGCTTTGTAATTGATTTATTGGTACCATTACCCACCCAGTCACCCAACTCTAAAACCTGTAAGTAATTCTTGCCTCCTTTTTTTCCCCCAAAATCTTCATCCAATCAATCTCCCAGTGAGTATCAATACCTGTGTGCAATATGTAATGCTCATATACCCTTCAGTTTGACCCCTAACAACCTATCCATGGCTCCATGTTCATCTACCTCTATGACATTTCCCATATGAGAAATATTGAACTACACGAATTTACAAATATAGGATGAAATTTCTAAGATTGTGCTTCCAGTAATGCCTCTTCTGTGATGGAAGGGTATTTTTGTTTATTTGCTTGGTTCAGTCCTACTCAGCCTTCAAAGTGAAACTCGAATTATCTTCTTCCAGAAGCACCTAAAACCCTGCAGGATATGTTAAGACAGTTTCTTCTGCCATTTGCTCTAATATTCTGTGCATATCTGTATCATAGCAGTAGCCACAGTGGATTGGAATTACCTGACTTCCTCTCTGTCTCCCTAAATCTTCTATTAGCTCTTTGAGCATAGTTAGCACATCTTCCTCACAATTCCCAGTATCTTGCTCAGTGTCTGATTCAGAGGTATTTGTTTGTTGAATAAGTATTTATTCAACTTTTGCTTTGAATTCAACTTTCTCAGCTATTCTGTGAGGCTAGTAATATTGTCTTCACTGCATTGTTTTATAGAAAAATTGACTAGTATAAAGTAAATAGTGTGAAGTAAAATTTACAAAAATATTTGCTTTACTTCCTCTCACTCACTGATGAAAGAAAACCAGGGACTGGAGCAAAAATGAAAAGAATCTAAGCACTAGGCTTCCTAGATATAACAATGAGTTCAGCATTACAAAGATCATATTAAGAATGCAATAGGTAAATACTCTCCGTGGTACCAATAGTATTCTCTCTGAGACACCAGACAAATGGAAACAGATTCTTTGGATATGCCATTAGCCTTTGTAGAGGGTTCCACGTGTTGTAGAAAATTTGATCCACCAAGAGTCAACATTCTATATAACTGGATAAAGTTGAATTAGAAGGGGTCCAATATAGGTTGCAATAAATCATTGTTTTTTTTGGTTATTAGATTTTTTTCCCTATGCTTATTCCACTTATATTCAGTACCTTTATATTTACCTTGTTATATTTAACTCAGAACTCCTGTCTCTCAAGATGCTTTTTATATGGATTTATTTTTTTTAATTTTATTTTTGACAAATAATAATTGTATACATTTATGGGATATGATATGATATTTTGATACGTGTATATATTGTGGAATGATCAAAGCAGGCTAATTAGCGTATCCATCACCTCGAATACTTATCATTTCTTTGTCGTGAGAACATTTAAAATCCACTTTCTAGCTATTTGGAAATATACATTATTATTTACTATAGTCATACTGTTCAGTAGACAACTAGAACATATTCCTCCTGTCTAACTGAAACTTAGTACCATTCGACCAATACGTCCCCTTTTCTGTCCACCCCACGCCCACCCCTACAGCCTCTGGTAACCACCATTCTACTCTCTACTTCTATGAGTTTGAGTTTTTTAGATTTATATATAAGTGAGATAATGTAGTATTTGTGTCTCTGTCCCTGGCTTAATTCACTTAGCATAATATTCTCTATGTCCAAATTCTGTAATTTGTGACAACACATAGATGAACTTAGATCTTGATTCTTTTGTTTATTTGTTTGTTCTTATAGCTTTTAAAGTTTATTTATTAATTTTTAATTTTAATTTTAACATAGTTGATTGTACATATCTGTGGGGAACAGAGTTGAGTATCAATACCTGTGTGCAATATGTAATGCTCATATCAGGAAAGTTATGATATTCAACAATATACACTTTAATTGTTTTTTGCAGCCCTTCTTAAAGGCCAAGAAACACGGCCCTTGTAGGGAGAGGCATGTCTGGATTTGGAGATAATATGAAAGTTAGACATTTTGCATTGCTTTTATTTATGTTTAGTTTTTCTGGGAATGTATTTTGAATGTCAAATAACACTCAGAAATGGATGAAATATTTAGGTTTGTCAAGGAAGGGTTGCTTCAAACAAGTTTAGAAGCACTATTTTTAGGAACATACCTGGGGTTTTCATCCAGCTTTCAGAATCACATCATAAGATGAATGAAGAAAGACTAGAATATGTGTGAATAAAAGTATCTAGAACAAGAAAATCAATCACTTTATTAATTAATTTCACAAATATTCTTCCTTATCTTTTTTCATAAAATATTGAACAAGACAGGATCAAGAACAGAGTTTTGAGGCTGTCCACTCAGGGGCCTCTCTCCTGGTTGATAAACATCAAAAAATTGTGTTAATCGATCTTGATACTGGATTTTCAACCACTTACTAATCAGCATAATCACCACTATAAAACTAGTCCATACTCCTCCATATGTTTCCTTACTATTTTATTATGAGAAAACTTATCAAATGCTGTACTGAATTCCAGTGATAGGTTGTATTATTTATTGCTAATCTCCATCCAATAATCCCCTTAAAAATGTTTTGATTTAGCGGGACAGTATATTCATTCATTCATTCATTCATTCATTCATTCTTGAGTATCTCATATTTGCTTTCCACTGTGATATATAGTGATATCAAAAGTTGGTCCTTGCCCTTGAATAGCTTATATTACTTAAAGAGCAATTTTCTGGAAAATGCTTTCTAAACTTAAAAATAAGTTGGCAATTTTTTTTCTCGTTGTAAATTAAGGCAAATCAGGGAATTAGACTATTTCAATTAAGCTAGGGAAATTAAAAAATCTAAGTGATAATAACAAAGCTCAAATACACATTACAGACACACACACACACACACACACACAAGCACACACATAGGATGAAGAGTGTGTGGTGGAGAAGGAACAGTCGGGTTGATGCTGGGAAAGTATAGGCTTGTCTTATTGATTGCTGAACACTAATCACCGAGCATCATCTTTTCAATGAAAGGATTTGCTTATAAGCTATTAAATTACAAAAAGGAAATAGCAGTGTGGTATAATACATTCAAATATTCATGTCAAGTCAACAGATCTATATCTATTTTATGGTAAAAATGTTTGTCAAATTCCAAATTATTGCATGTCTCATAATACATAAGTCCTCAAAATTCATAGGAATGAATTATGATAGTAGTAAATAATTATATATAACATTAACAGCTATTTAAAATGCTGGTTCATTGTTATAAAACCTTGAAGACTATTTTATCTTCTTTATAGCTGGTAGACTATTCAATCACGTATATTCTACATTCTATAAAGGTGATGAAGTATAAGGATTTCATTAAATATATTTGAGATCTACCTAATATTTTAAATTTTATAATTCTATACATTTTATATTTTTGTTAAAAATCAGAGGGTTTGAATTTGGCATGGGACATTGAGAAGTACACAAAGGCAACTGGGGAAACAGAAACAAAATTATGATTCTAACAAAAAATTTTAATAATATTCACAAAGAATATATAGAAAGAAACACAACTATGGTCTGTGAAACATCAAAGAATATAGGATACAATTAACATTTTATTTAATATTGTAACAACTTGTATATATTTGCTTATATGAGGTGTGTTAGAATTTTTGCTTCTGATTTCACTTTAAAATTAAATTCTCATACAATTCTGACTATAAGATAAATTACCAATTTTCTTTACTTTAGAAAATTATATAAGATATTTTTGGCAAGTCAAAAAAATCTGAAGTTCGGAAAGATTAGTGCTAAGTAAGCACATCCAGTTATCTTGCATTAAGTTTGTGTTTTAATTAGTTTCCTGTTAGCAGATCTTTTGAGCTATAAAAACTTTTTCTGTGTGTAATTACATGTAGGCTTTATATCCAAAGAAAATTTAAGTTCGTCTGTTGTGTATCTTTCTCCTTAATGTTTCCCTGGTTACAAATGTTATCAAACTAGTGCCCTTTAAGGAACCATGGAAAGGCTGGCAACATGCCAACCTAATTTTAAACATTTTAATTATTTTCTAGTTGTGTATCTTTCTCCTTAATGTTTCCCTGGTTACAAATGTTATCAAACTAGTGCCCTTTAAGCAACCATGGAAAGGCTGGCAACATGCCAACCTAATTTTAAACATTTTAATTATTTTCTAGTAAGAAAGCTGTAGTCTCAAAGTATGAGGCAATATGGATTCTACATCTAAAATGTGCTCCAGTGAGGCATCTAAACCTAGAGTCACCAGTAACGGAAATCAAAGTGGAAAAGGACAAAAGCCTCTTCTTGGAAGGCACAACTTATTTTCAGCTTACTTTTTTCTTAAGACTCCTAAGATGTAATACATTTTAAAACTTTGTCTGGATTGTTATCTGATTGCTTCCTCTCCTTTAATTTGTAAATTGATTTAATCTGGTCTCTCAAGAGACAGAAGAATTTTCTGATGCATCAGTGATCACCTACCAAGAGTTTGAAAGTTTATAAAATGACACTGCTACAGGTTGTAAAACGGGTATCATTTTTTTCAGAATTAAGCAAGATAATGATAACAATTGCAAGAACTATTTAATGACCCAATGTAAGATATGTTACTTATAAGTCATAGGATAAAATAATATCAGTTACAGAAGGTACAGAATTTACCATTTTTGTCTATAAATAAAAATGCTTTCTAGAAGAGTAAATTATTTTTTTCCATATTGTCATTGTTGGATAATAAAAAAATAGGATTATAATGACTTCTAATAATTTTAATAATTTTAATTCTTGTAAAAAATCAAGTTTAATTAAAAAATCAAGTTTAATTCCTTAAAGTTTAATTAAAATTTAGGAATAATTACTATCAGTGTTAATTACATGGCCTAGTGTCATTGTTACACATGGATGTACATGCATTCATTAATTTTACCAGGAGATGCCATTTAATATTAGTAATCAGGTACTCTAGCAAGTGTTTTTCAAAATTAAAACTTCATTAATATCTGAAGATTTATAAAATAGTTTGTTTAACTAGACAATATATACAGAACAGAATATTTTCTCATCACAATTATGTTCTTTTATTAATTTTGATTTTTTTGCAATCTCATTAAAATTAAAGTTCTGCATCATTTAAATTTAGTTTGTAAAATAATTATTGTTATTTTTATGACATAATGGAATATGTTTATTCAGTCATTTTTTGTAAGACACTTTTTAAAATTTCTATGCCCTAAACTTCCTCTTTTTTTCTAAATTAGTTTTTGATTGTCCTTAGTGAAGGAAGCAGACAAAATATTCTCAATATGCATTGAATACTTCATGTCACATTAAGCTCTAAATAATTTTAGGTAGTGCAGAAAGAATTATAATTACTTCAACTCCTCAGAATCTTGAGTACAATTGTTGCACAAAATATTTGGGAGATTTTCAAATTTGACTCCAGGGCTGAATTGCTTCTACTTAATTATGACTTATTCCTATTTTCAGCAATACCAGGGAGTCTGAATGTTTGGGATTCATAATAAAAAGCATCCTGCCTACCACAATGGAAGGTCTTAAAAATGATTTTCAGTGAATCAGATGACTAAAGTAATTAAAAGAAAATATGGAGCTTTACAGAGCAAAGCCTATCCCAAATGCTTTCAAACATATAAGACAAGTCTGAGACAAGCACCAAGGATCTATCCTATCATGCACCAAGGATCTATCCTATGCCGACTTGGGTTAGAAGACATGAATCCCATGTGGAAACATGTGCTCACTAGTGGAGAAGATGATCTCAGTTTATTCTATTGGAATCAGAATAATGGCCCCCAAATTGGAAGCTAGCATCTTTTGTTTGATAAAGATGTTAGCTTAAAACACGAGGGTGCACTTGTATTAGTAACTGGATATTCATCAATGTGAAGACTAACTGCCATTAAAATTTCACTGACTTGATACACTTGAGATTATGTCCCATTTACTTGTTATTTAAGAACAAGTAATCAACTAGAGTACATTTGCCCGCTGCCTAAATGTAAGACTAAGGTGTTTTATTCAGTCTTAGCCATCCTATCCTTTTTTTTTATATATGATAAAGGGTATATTGGAAGAATTTTTATTTCTATCTACGTAAAGTATACATAGCATAAAATTTACCATTTTAACCATTTTAAGTACATTCACATTGTTGTGCAACCATCACCTTATCCATCTGCAGCAATTTTTCATTTTCCTGAACTGAAACTCTATGCCAATTAAACACTAACTCCTTATCCCTTTCTCCTCCTAGCTCTTGGGCTTGAAAACTATCATTCTACTTTGTATCTCTATTAGTTTGACTACTTTAAATACTTTACTTAAGAAGATTCAAACAATATTTATCCTTCTGTGACTGGCTTATTTCACTTAGTATAATGGCCTCAAGATTCATCCATGTTGCATCATGTGTCAAAATGTCCTTTTTCTAAAAGCTGAATAATATTCCATTGAAGGTACATTCCACATTTGGTTTAATCATTCATCCATCAACGGACACTTGGCTTGCTTCTACCTTTTGGTGATTATGAATAATGCTGCTATGAACATGGGTGTACATATATGTGTTAGAGTCCCTGCCTTCAATACTTTTGGGTATATACTCAGAAGTAGAATTGCTGGATTATATGGTAATTCTATGTATACATTTTTGAGGAGCTGCTATGAAGTTTTCCACAGGGATTGCACCATTTTACATTTTCACCAGAAATGCAAGAGGGTTCCAATTTCTTCACATCATTGCCAACATTTGTTATTTTCTGTTTTTTAATAACAGCCATCTAATGGGTAGAAAATAATATGGAATGATTTCGAATATGATTATTCTAAATTCATTCCATTACTAACAAATATAAAGTTAGTAATATTCATTCTATTGCTAACAAATATACATTCTACTATTAACAAATATAAATTTATGGAACCCCAAATAAACAGATATACGCATATACAAAATAAGTGGATAATCACTTAGGCAATTAAAAGCAAAAATGTAAATCAATAAGGCTCACCTATCCCCCTATTACAAAGCACGGGTGAAAAATGTTTTTGTGCAATAAAATTATACAATTAGCATAAAATATTTGGGATAAAGTTGAAGACATTCATATTACTACTGTGTATTATATCACATCCCAGTTTCTATTTATCAATAAAAGAAAAATAGAATGGTGATGGGTGAGAGTACAGCATTTAGAAGTAATTTAGATTAAGAATGATGTTGCGCTTGGTAAGTTCTACATATAGGTCCAACAAGACCTTCCATCTCATGTGCCCTTGTGTAATGTGACTTCAGTTTTCTCTCATCAAGTGGTAGTCTCTTTCTTCCGGCCCAGTACAGTTTCTCCAGCTGACCAAAGACTTGCCGAGTAAAATACGGCCTCAGGGTAAAGATTACATCCGTTCTGTTGCTATAAGCCCATTTGTTAAAACCTCAGAAAAGTTTAAGACGGTTCCTGGTAAACCACTTCATCTAGACACTGGACGTTTGAGAATCATCGAAGCGTTTTCCCACAGTTTTCTTAAACATGCAAATTAGAGATAGCTTTGTCTTGAAAAAAAATTGAGACATTTCTTTCAGAGCATGAAGTCAACCCCACTGAGACTCACAGAAAACACTGGCAGTTTCGAAAAGCCTGTGTTAGCTTGATTGAAATAAAATAGACAAAAAATGTTCAAAATGCAAAGGGCTTCCAACTTCTAAGGACAAGCAGCAAGCCAAGAGAGCTACTTGACTGCAAATGCTGGCTATTTCTTCTAGAAAAAGGACCAATGACTGTGGGGCAAAGCAACAATCTCCGGCAAATAGTTGTCTGTGAAACAACTCTCAGGGACCAAAACCTGCTCAAGAAACGCTCCTTGCTTTTCAAGTAGGGAGACCTAGCAATATGTATCCAGCATGATTCAGAACTGCGTTGGACCCGTGACAAGTGACTGCTTCTTGTTCTTTTTTCTAAATGCAAGTTTTTGTTGCAATTATTTCATCTGTGCTTTTTCCATATATGCTGGGTGTGTAGAAGGCAGATAATCTGCCTTTTTTTTTTTTTTACATGTTTCTGGATCAAGAACATCTAAGTCCTAGAAGCTGCATCCAGGAAAACTTATCCACATATGGACATGATTTAGATAATGACATTCTGGATTTTGAGACAATGCTCTAATTGTATGAGACTTCTGGTGGGGAAAGGAATGCGTTTTGCATGTGGGAGCCTGTCAATTGCTGTGGCCAAAGGTGAACTATGGTAGATAGTTTCCAAAGATGTGCACATCAGTCCCTTCTATCCTGCGCATCTGCTTGCTGTGTGAATTTACCACACCCCCAGTTAATAAGTGAAATCTACTTCTCTTCCTCTTGAATTTATGCAGGATTTACTCAGGTCCTGTAACTTGTTTCTGCCAGGAGAGAGAGAAGGAAATGACACTGTAATTTCTGAGTCTGTGACTTAGACTTCACAGCTTCCATTTTCACCCTCATTTTCACCCAGGTGTCACATTAAAAAAAAGCTTAAGCTAGCCTACTTAATGATGCAGAGAGAGAGAGAGAGACGACAGATAGAGAGAGAGAAACAGAGAGAGAGACGAGAGAGAAACAGAGAGAGAGATGAGAGAGAGACAGAGAGAGAGAGAGAGAGAGAGAGAGAGAGAGAGAGAGAGAGAGGTTATGTATAGGAGAACCTTGAATCCAGCTCCCAGTTGAATGCAGCCACTTGAGTGACTTCAGCTGACCCTATGTGAAGTAGCAAGCAGAACTAATTGGCCAAATACAGCTAAGTTTTGGTGCGGTTTTCTTATACAGCAAGAGATAACTGAAAAAGATTTATCTATCTTAATCTTTGGAAGAGATGGCAGTGAGAAACTTGTTTGCTTTTGTTTATGGCTTATATTACCCCAAACAGAAATATTTTCATTGTCAGACTACAGTAGAAATTTTATGCATAGTATTATGAAGAGGATCTAAAAACATTCTTATACTACCACATCACTACCTTTTCGTACTATTGTTTTCTAGAAACAAATAACCAATACTGTTCTGACCACTAAAATAATTATTTTAGTAATTTCTTTGGNCTCATTTTCACCCAGGTGTCACATTAAAAAAAAGCTTAAGCTAGCCTACTTAATGATGCAGGTAGTGAGAGAGAGAAGATAGCAGAGAGAGAGAGAGAGAGACGAGAGAGAGACGAGAGATAGAGAGAGAGAGAGAAACAGAGAGAGAGACGAGAGAGAAACAGAGAGAGAGAGATGAGAGCGAGAGACAGAAACAGAGAGAGAGAGAGAGAGAGGTTATGTATAGGAGAACCTTGAATCCAGCTCCCAGTTGAATGCAGCCACTTGAGTGACTTCAGCTGACCCTATGTGAAGTAGCAAGCAGAACTAATTGGCCAAATACAGCTAAGTTTTGGTGCGGTTTTCTTATACAGCAAGAGATGACTGAAAAAGATTTATCTATCTTAATCTTTGGAAGAGATGGCAGGGTTGAGAGAAACTTGTTTGCTTTTGTTTATGGCTTATATTACCCCAAACAGAAATATTTTCATTGCCAGACTACAGTAGAAATTTTATGCATAGTATTATGAAGAGGATCTAAAAACATTCTTATACTACCACATCACTACCTTTTCGTACTATTGTCTTTTAGAAACAAATAACCAATACTGTTCTGACCACTAAAATAATTATTTTAGTAATTTCTTTGGTACTGCATCTGTGTCTTTTTCTTATTAGTATGCTGGATGATTGTCCCATTTATATTGCTTAGCTTGATTCTTTGACCCCAAACTAATTATTTCATTTTATTTTTATTTGCCATCTGCTGGCCCAAGCACCAAGCAATTCAATTTCTTCAAAGATAGGCTTAAATATTGTTAGTTTTCTTTTTCCCTACTTTTAATCTTATATGTGAAAAACTATAAAAATATGTTTTAAAAAATATGTTTTAAAAAATAATGAATGTGGTATCTTATTATAGTCCTAAATTGCAAGTTTTCGGTAGCTGTCTATTCCTAAAGTAATGCTTAAAGAATCACAAGATTACAATTGAAACAGGAACTCGGTAAGATGGAATAGAATTTCCTAACACATCAAACCCAGTTGTTTGATTGGAAATGCATCAAGCTGGAACTTCAGGATAAAAGAGAAATTTTAGTGAAATCTAAAAACACTAATATCCGGAAATCAAATATAACTATAGCACATTTGCATCATAATATCTGTTTACTCAACCAAGATAGAAATAACTTCAACATCCTTTTTAAATTTGATCACTTATTGGCCATGCTCAAAAGAGACATTAATACTAGTATTAATACATACTAGCAATTTTACAGATTAAGTCAAATCTCCTTTTAGAAGATTCCTTTTTTTTTTGACAAATGTTGATTGAATGTCATGAGTCAAAAATATTATTATTTTTGGTTGTTACATTTTAACTGAAGATTTATATTATCTCCTAACACATCTTTTTTTTTTTTTTTTTCTCGTGTCCGGCAACGGATCGCAACCCTCAGTGTCACGCCTGTACCGGACCGGGACCGGCAACGGGATTGCAACCCTTGGTGTTGTGCCTGCACCTCGCTCAACCAGTGAGCGGGAACCGGTCTGTATGTGGGATCCAAACCCTTGGCGGGAGTGCCGCCGTGCTCCCAAGCAGTGCACTGTAGCAGTGCACCACCGGGCCGGCCCCTAACACATCTTTAAAACTGCTTCTAGATTACAATAATTACAACAATTATATAAAAAATTATAAAAATAAAATGAAGATTTTTAGTGTTTAAAATTCCTATAGATCTTTTAAAAATTAAAGCAGAATATATTGTTAGTTTGGTGAAAATACTCAGAGAAGGTGTATTTTCTGAACTTTGTTTACTTTTAAGTATTTGGTTTTTTAACAATGAAGGATTAACATCTAAAAGTGTCACATGATTTCCTACTTACTCGTGAACCTCAAAAGTTTTCTTCATTTTTACATGGTAGAAAAAAAATCACTCCTAAACACATGATTTAGCTCACTAAATGTAATTTAAATTTTAATTATTACTAAATTATTTTAAACATTTTTAATCTTCATATGCAGACTGAGACTATAATAAATTAAAATGGATTAGAAGAGAATA
>NW_007730236.1:144781-147278 GCF_000696425.1 Galeopterus variegatus | reverse complement strand
ATTTTTAATCTTCATATGCAGACTGAGACTATAATAAATTAAAATGGATTAGAAGAGAATATCTCAATGATGTTTCTCTTTGAATGGTTATTGTAATTAGAGGAACTTAGAAGAAGACATCTTTTTTTTTTTGAAAGAGGGTAAACAGTGAAAACATTGTAGGGTAACAGAAATCAGCACTTTTTGAAACAAGTGACAATATAAATGAAAATGAAGAAATGTAAAAATATAACTAAACTGAGTGCTAGGAGAAAATGTAATCTTATTTAAGACAAAATTATGTCAGAAAGACAAAAAAGAGTAATATTGTCTGTAAAAACAAAGAAAAATCAATGATAGAATTTGAAAATTGCCAGAATCAAGACAATTCTCATTTCTGATGCTTCCATCAGAAGGGTGGAAAGTGCCCTCCCACAAAAAAAGTACTTTTCAAATTTGTTGGATAATAGTCAATGCTCCTTGGAGACCAACATCAAAATAGGTGTTTTTTTTTCCCCCCCAACATGTGAAAATGGAATGATTTAACCATTGGGAAGTATGACTATGTTAAATATATTCAAATAAATTCATGAACAAGACAATATGTTCAAGGGAAAAAAAATTAGCTTTCATTTAAACATGGTGAAAGGCTCCACTTTTTCTACGAATATTTGCATGTTTCTTGTTCATTCCCTTTTGCTATCTGCTAAACCTGCTAACAGGAAAGTGGCAGAAGTTACCAATGCTTCAGACAAAATTTTAAATAGAAAAAACTTAAAATTGAGAAATTCTTTCAAATAACTATAATTTTGTGACCTGCCAGAGTGNTTATCTTTTTGTGCCTGATTTATTTCACTTGACATAATGTCTTTCAGGCTCATCCATGTTGCCACAAATGACAGAGTTTCATTGTTTTTCATGGCTCGGTAGTATTCCATTGTGTATGTGTGTGTGTGTGTGTGTGTGTGTGTGTGTGTGTGTGTGTATATATAACATTTTCTATGTGTTCATCTGTTGATGAACACCAAGGTTGATTCCATATCTTNGAAAAAACTTAAAATTGAGAAATTCTTTCAAATAACTATAATTTTGTGACCTGCCAGAGTGTCATTATTAGATTTACTGACAAAATAATTTTATTTTATGGGATACAGAGTTATAATTCAATACACGGATATAATGTGTGATGATAAAATCTGAGTAATTAGCATATTCATCATCACAAAATTGTATCATTTCTTTGTGATGAGAACATTTGATCTCACAAATGAGAACATACATTAAATTACTATTAATTTACAGATTTCTGGCACTACTGTATACTACTAGAACTTATGTTTCCTATCCAGCTGTAATTTTGTGTCCATTAATCTTAACCAACCTCTCCCTCTCCCCCTTCCCTCTTCTCCTTCCCCGCCTCTAGTAACCACAACTCTACTCGACTTTTAAAAGTTCAACTTATTTTTGTTTTAGCTCCCATATATGAGTGAGAATGTGGTATATTTATCTTTTTGTGCCTGATTTATTTCACTTGACATAATGTCTTTCAGGCTCATCCATGTTGTCACAAATGACAGAGTTTCATTGTTTTTCATGGCTCGGTAGTATTCCATTTTGTGTGTGTGTGTGTGTGTGTGTGTGTGTGTATATATATATATAACATTTTCTATGTGTTCATCTGTTGATGAACACCAAGGTTGATTCCATATCTTGTCATTGTGAATACTGCTGCAATAAACATGGGGGGTGCAGATATCTGTTTGTTATGTTATTTCCTTTCCTTTGCATAAATACCCAGCAGTGTGATTGCTGGATGATTTGGTAGTTCTATTTTTAGTTTTTTGAGGAACCTCCATACAGTTTTCCATAATGGCTGAACTGATTTACATTCCCACCAACAACATATAAGTTCTTGTTTTCTAATTCTTTGAGGTGCAATGTTAGGTTGTTTACTTGAAATCTTTCTAGTTTTTTGGTGTAAGCTCTTATTACAATAAACTTCCCTTTTAGTACATCTTTTGCAGTATCCCATAGGTTTTGGTATGTTGTGTTTCAATTTTCATTTCTTTCAAGAAATTTTTGATTTCCTGGTTAATTTCTTCTTTGACCCACTGGTCGTTTAGGGGCATGTTGTTTAATTTCCATGTATTTGTACTGTCTTCAAAGTTATGCTTGTCACTGATTTGTAATTTTATTCCATTCTGGTCTGAAAGGACACAATATTATTTTGATTTTTAAAAATGTGTTGAGACTTGATTTGTGGCCTAACATGTGGTCCATCCTGAAGAACAATCTATGTGCTGATGAAAAGAATGTGTAATCTTCTCATATGTCTGTCAGGTCCATTGGGTCTATCGTGTAACTACATTGTCTCTGTTGATTTTTCATCTAGATAAAAAATCTGTTCAATACCTAGGATGGGTGTTGATATCCACATTTACTAAAAGTCCACTTCACCTGAGACACTGCTGACCACCCCAACACTTCTCCCAGGAGCCTGAGACCTCACCCATAACTT
>NW_007730236.1:139330-144043 GCF_000696425.1 Galeopterus variegatus | reverse complement strand
CTGAGACACTGCTGACCACCCCAACACTTCTCCCAGGAGCCTGAGACCTCACCCATAACTTCAGAAACCCTGCCCAGTGTTGCCTATTCCTGCTGAAGAGATGCAGAATATCCAATTGCCTCTCTAGAGAGTCTGAGGTCCTTGCTGCAGCCACAGTGAAATCCCCCAGTGTTGGCCACTCAGGCTGTGGTGCTGCAGAGTGCCCCAGTGCTTCTTCCAGAGGTCTTCAGTCCTGTCCCTTAACCAGGTTACCCTGCCTACTTTCACAAAGGAATAGCCAATTCCCCCAGCACCTCTCCTAGAACTCCAAAGTCCTGATGGCAACACTAGCAACCCCATCCTGGGTCACATAGTTCAGGTGAGGAAGCACTGAGCATATCACTTCATCTTGCAGGAGCTTGAGTTCCCACCAGTAGCTCCCAGCAATCCTGCCCAGTGTCACTCCAGCAAGGACCTGCAAACACAGACAACTCTAACACTGAATACAGTTGAAGAAACCACACAAAGACTATATTACAATTCTCACCCAGAACCAAAGCTAAAACACCCTACTAGACTGACACAATAGAACACATCTATGGGAAAGAGTATCTATTTCCCTTCAAAAGCTATGCCAGAAAATTAGAAGAAACAACTATCCAAACAGATAGCCAGACATCAATGCAGGGATACAAGAAACATGAAAAAAAAATTTTTTTTTCCAAAGAAAGTCATCAGAGGCAAGAACAATGTGCCTCTAGAAAGCCATCTTGAACCTGCCCTCTTGACAAAATAAATTTAAATGTTTTACACATTGTTTTGGTTTATAATCACTACTAGATAATACAAGAATTAACTAATTAGCACTCAAAACTCAAAAACTGTTCAAGTTAATGTTAAACACCTATTCTAATTATATTTATATATTAAGATAAAAAGTCTTTGACTTTTAATGGACACTATATGAGTATTGTAAGGAAATGGAGCACAGTTTGCATCCTAGCTCTTCCATTTATTGGCTAAGTGTTCTTGGATAATTATTTAACATTTCTGAAATTGTTTCCTTTTCTGTACAATTATAATAATCCTGAAAATTACATATTTTGTCATGGTCAAATGAGTTCAGGTAGTACTGGACTGTGGGTTTACATAAACTCAATAAACATAAAATCTTAAAAATAATTTGTGTAATTTTATATACAACATACCAAAACATCTACCACAACTATATTCTTGAGAAATCATACTTTTGGATTTTGAACTATTACAAAATCAAAATATCTTCATGGTAGTTTCCTTTTGATAAATGTTAGAAAACACTCAGGCCCTTGCATTTTCAAGTATCCACTACAATTTCACAATTTAGCATCAATAATTCATTGATGTTGGCCAGGCATTCAACTGATTAGCAAATATTTATTTGTTTCAATTTTGTACCAGATGTTAGATTTACCCAGTGATCCTGTGATTAGAGATATAAAGTTTGATCAGGTGCAACTTTCCCAGAAGCTTACTTATTTAGAATATTATCTCATTGTCACTGCATTATTCCACTTTTTCAGGTCTCATAGTACAATTATTTTGCTAGTTCCCTGTATTCACATAGATTAAATTTACAGAAGAATCTATCTGTCCACTATAAAATAGAGAAGCCACGTATTATACAGTAGGTTTTTGAGCAAGGTACAATTAGAGCCCAGAGATGGCCAGGGAGATCACTAACAGGTTTTACAGAAGAGACAACATAGCTCAACTGAAGCAGTGATTCTACATATGAGAAACCCCTAGAGAGACCGACGAAAATACACACAAACATCCAAGGCACCACTCAGGTTATTCAAATCAGAATTACTTTGTGTGGAGGGAGCCTGGGCAATGATATTTTAAACATTTCAATAACTCATTCTTCTTTGTGGTTAGAATGAGAATCACTACCCTAGACAAACTCTCTTATGAGTCCATAATGAGACACATAAGACATGTTTAATACAGAACTATTTACAATTACAAAAAATTGAAAATGAGCTAATTATCTACTGATTAGTATATAAAGAATTCCAGGCAGAAGTTGTGCCCCCCAAATCTTGGAAAACTGTTTTGGTTTGACTGGAATGTGGTGCATATGTGGGAAATAGTGGAATTGGAGGCTGAAAATATTGGCAGGTGCCTACATAAGGTGAAGGATGCTGACCTGATACTTTCTATTTTCCTGGTACTTTTCCATTTCTTTAATAGATATTTTAAATAATTTATTCATTAAATATTTCTAACACACTGAAAAGTACATGTGTCTACCACCTGGATTTAACTAATGTTTGCATTTTGCTATACTGTTTTCATTAATTCTGTTAGTTAATAAGGCCTGCGTGTTACAGCGTTAGGTATCTCATATTCCATTCTCCATTCTCTCTTTTTATAGGTATCCTGAATTAGATATATATTCTATAAATATATTTTAATGTCTGTCTTATATATGTACCTATTGATAACAAATACTGTTTTATTTGAAAATACACATAATAGTTTTTATCTGTTTTTGAAAATTGGATTGTCTCTCTTTTTCTTACTGATTTGTAGGAATTATGTTTTCTGGATATGTCTTTTTAGATTATGCACATTTTCAATATCTTCTTCCATTGTTGGGCTTGCTTCTTCACTATTTTTGTTAGTTGGTTGGTTTTTGTTGTTTTTATTTTTTGAATACTCAATAGATTTTTAAAATTGAAAACTGAAATATTGTATGTATTTATAGTGTACTCATGATGATGTTTTGATATACGTGTATATTGTGTGGGTCACAATTCCCCATGGTGTTTATGTACACCTGGAATCAGCTTTTATTTCAGATTATCTTTTCAAGAATGTGTAGGAAACAGCTTTGGAAGATAGAGATAGTGTCTCTCTTTGGGGCAGAGAGATTTTGTTTTCTGACCAGGTTGATAAAAGATATTATATCTTCTTCTGGGGAAAAGATTGGCTGCATTTGCTGACAGCTGTCTTTGAAGATTGGGGTTTTCTTAGATTGGGTTCCATTCCTGTAATGTATCCTTCTGCCTGTACAGGCCTCACCTGTACACATTGAGGCACATTGACACACTGGGGATCAGGGAACTGCTACAAGTGAAGTAATATTATTCTGTTTATTGCTATTGTGGTGACTAATAAACTGTCCATTTTCTTTGACCCAGAAGCTTCATGTCTTCTGCCAGTATTGTTACAGTTCTCTATATTTTTACTTTATATGTTTTGAGACCTTGTTATTTAGTATGTTCGTATTTTGAATGGAATAACTTTTGAGTTGGTTGACTCCTTCATTGTTTTAAAATGCCCTCTTTGTCTCCTGTAATGTTTGTTATCTTATTATCTACTTTGTCTTATATTACTATCAATATCTAGTTGATTCTTATTTTTTTAATCCAGCATGATCATTTTTGTTTGTTTTTAAATTAGGGTATTTATTTTGTTTATACTAAATACAGTTATTAATGAATCTCTATATTTATAAACTTACTACTTGTTTTTTGGTTTAAAATTAGTTTTTATCTCTGTCTTTTCAGTCTATCAAGTTTTTAATTACATCCTTATTTCACAAATTCAGTCTGACAATTTTATCTTTTAATTGGTACATGTAGTATAATTCTTCATCAATTTGTTTTTAAATCTGCCATCTGACTATTTGCTTTGTGTTTTTCTATCTTTTTATGTTTCCTTTTTTCTTCTTTATTTGCATTGTTTGGATTCATTAAGCATTTTTAATATTCATCCTCACATCTGTCTTTTTAAAATATCTGAGTGTTTACATGAAAAATTATTATGTGTATTATTGATTTATTGAAGTCTGATTTAACTCAATGCTTTTAATACTTGCTTGACACTGCAAGGACTTTAAAAGACTTGAATTTCATTTTTACCTTCTGCTTTTTTTCTGCTATGGTTGTCATTTGCTTTAACTATTTATAAATTTTAAGATATTAATATTGTTAAATGGAGTCAGAATTTAGATATACCACATATATCCACATATTTAATATTCCTATCTTTTAATTTTTATTCTGAATTTCCAGGTTTCCATGAGATAATTTTCCCTTTACCTTATTTCTTAAATATTTTCACTAGAATAGATCCATTAGTGATAAATTTTTCTCATTTTTACATATCTGAAAAGGCCTTTATTTTACCTTTGCTTGTGAAGCACATTTTCTCCAGTAATAACATTCTATGTTAATAACTTTCTTCAGTTTTTTGAAAATTCAATTATATCGTTGTCTGCTTTCATCATTTCTATAAAGTCATCTGTCAGTTCTGTTCCTATTACCTGTAGATGATATGTCCATTTTCTTCTTCCTGACTGCTCTTAAGAGATTTTGTTTTTAAATCTTTGGTTATCCTATGATGTGCCTGTTGTTCCTATTACCTGTAGATGATATGTCCATTTTCTTCTTCCTGACTGCTCTTAAGAGATTTATTTTTTAACCTTTGGTTATCCTATGATGTGCCTGGGAGTTGTTTTCTTTTTATTTATTTTGCATGAGCTTCATTACATTTTTTGTATCTGTGTTTAATATATTTAATCAGTTTGAAAGATTATCTATTTTCCTTCAAATATTGCTTGTCACTCTTTTCTTTGCCCTTTCCTCTGAGACTTTATTTACAGGTTATACAAAGCATTTTTGTTTTTTGTCCTTTTTGAGACCGGCCGCACTGCGCTCAGCCAGTGAGCACTGTGAGCGCACC